>NW_008794447.1:3371290-3382465 GCF_000699145.1 Aptenodytes forsteri
GGCTAACCGGGATGCAGGGGGGGTTTACGCTGCTGAACAAGCCCGGGGCAAGAGGGGCGGCCTGGTACCAGCTATACCCTGCCTGTAGCGCCCCGACTCCGGCCGGGCGAGGGCAGCTCCGCAGGGTGCGGTGAGGCAGCCACGCAGAAACCCCGGGGCCGAAAACAGGCCCGCCTGAGGCCGGCTTCCCTCCTCCCCCTGGAAGATCACCCACCAAGGCACAGGCGTGGGGCGAGAGATGATCCTGTAAACCAGCCTGGTATATGACTCAGATAACCATCTTTTATTTTTTTTTGTTTTGTTTTGTTTTTTTCTTTAAAAGTGGTATGTTAACATCAGGTCTTTTTCTACATTTTCAGAGCTCTGTACAGGTCTTAAAAGGAAATAAGCAATGCTTAATGTACAAAGTAAAAACAGAAAACTAGAAAAATCTGAATAAAATGGAGCAAGTTGCTGTCAGGGATACAGTACAAATTAGTAATTAGACGTCATCTGAAGTGCAATACCACTGCAGTAAGGATGAGTTAAGGAATGAAATAAAAATACTCTATTTTAAACAAACAGTATATATATATATTTTTATATGTATATATTTTACAGATAGTAGACCCAGTGATATCTGTAGAATTGTAAAAACATATTTAAAAATAACTTTTTTTTTTTTTAAACATTACATATACATCAGCACCATAGTAAGAAAGGAAAAAAACAACCCCAAATCTATTAAAATCTACCTCTCTAGTACTTGGTCCCAGTACGGAGTATTTGGAGGAAGCTTTACAAAGACAACGGAGACTCAGTCTTCATCACCATTTATTCACCAAAGCCTGTATCTCCCTCACGCACATGGATTTGCACTTGGCCGCCGCGTGACGGTTGTGTGTTTCCAAACCCTCATTTCCCAGCTCTGCGTTGGCAGACGACCCCCGCTCACTCACACCCGAGAAAGGGATGCCGTGCCGTCCCCAGCGCCGTCCCCCGCGCAGCGGGCTCGCTGCCTCCTCATCCTGGTACGCCTCCGTCGTACAGGGCAGGACAGGTATGTGCCACAGCAGCTCGTCGCTCCCTCACCCACACGCTCAACGCAGACACACACATATGCACGACGCCCTCGTCCCTTCAGGGTACCATTTCTCTCACTGTTTGCCTATCCCTTCCATTCAGGCTAGTCCGGCCAAGAGCCGCTTGCCCGCAAGACAGACTGAAAATTTTGGCTGGTGCTCTCTTTCACTGAATTAGGGCCCAACCCGGCTCCTGCTGAAGCAGCGGACAGGCAAACCCCTATCATCTTCAGTAGGAACTGGAATGGGTCCTTGTGCTGTATTTTAAAAAGGGGTTAGCTAAAAGAGATGTAACTAAAGCGTTTTTTAAAAATTTAGCAGTCAGGGCAAGGTGGTTTGATAGCTCACCTTGACCAGCTAGTCCATGTTACAAACGCAGCTTGTCCTGCCTACGTTACAGCATTTGAAACAGATGCTTCCCCTCATCCAGGTAAGCCCTGCAAGGGAACCGTAACGGGGCGCTGGGATGATTCCAGGCCCATTTTGCTCCCACTCCTTAACGTGATGCATATCTGTGCTCCACAGGGAAAGGCAGGACTTAAAAATGCAAGGTGCCAAGCCCCTCAGTTCCTGTGGATTTCAGCGGCTGAGCACCTCGCATCGCCGGGCCCAAGGACAGCAGCGCACGAGGAGGCAATCGGTAGCTGGACAGTTGGTACTGGTAGTTGTACACTAGAGACGCTTTCGCTACAGAGCGTATCTTATGGCTCACAGAGGCCAGCATTAGGCCAGAGGTTCCCAAACTTTTTGGACTGTGGATCACGTTAACATTTTTATGCACCACTATATACCCTGATAAGCAGCTCTCAGCTGAAAACACTAAAAAGGTGATAGGTTTCAGAGGACAGCTTACCTCGGCCTCAGGCTGCAGCTTGGGAACCGCCGCTTTAGACATTCAGAATGGCTGGCATCTCAATATTGTGCAAGACATATCGCAACTTCATTACAGTGCGGCTCAGGACTGGTCCACACAGTGGAGACAGTGATACGTCGCTATTACCTAAAAGTGTATTTGGGCAGACTCCGTGTTTGTAATAACGACATCAATTATTTTACCCATTCATGAATGATCTTTACAGTAGTCCTTCATTGGTTCCTGTTCTTCAAATACTGCAGTGAATTTTATTCCAGCAATCAGAGAGATTAGACCAAACATCTGTTTAAAACTGAAGATCACGTTGCATATAACATCACATCGAGAGCCCAGACACTCCAGGGTAATACTATCTGCCAACCTTGCACTTTTCAAGAGGAGAGGAGAAACTCATTCTGCGTGCCAAACCCTCCCTGTACATTTTCTCATGCCTGTTTTCTCCTCCCCTGCCTGCCCCTTTGTGGCAGTTGTTGCTCACCTGAAAAAAAAGTGCAGCCAGCTCACCTTTACACTGAAGGATAGGAGGGGAAGGAATTGAACTGAAAACACACTGGGGAGGAAGGAGAGAGAAGGACCCTCTTAGGACCTAGGCTGATGTCTCTTGGTACCTCTTAGCCCTTCAACACCGTTCGCAGCTGCTGTTCTGCACCCCCAGGCAGCAGATACATGCCAAAGTGCTCTGACAGAGAAGCGCTACTGCAAGTCCCAAGGGGACTAAATAGCTCACCGAGTTAACCCACCCACCCAAGCTGTCTCCAGCAGCAGTCCCATAATCAAACTGTCCTCACCGCACTGCCAAATTTATGGTCTCCTACACTTTTATTGGATTTTTATCACTCTGCAGTGAAAATGGTGACCTCCCTGTGACTGTTTAGGTTTGTCACGTGTGTGCTGCACGTTCCCTTGTGACAGCCCAGAGCCGGCTCTGCGGGCCTGGTCGTGGTTCACTGAGACCTGCTTACCCCCGGGGTTAAGCCCGTTTCTGACCAGGGCCTGTGCAATCACCCGCGGACGTCTTTAGGCTTTGCTCCCAGCCGTTTTCATCTGCTCCCCTGAAAGTTGCAGTGTTTACAGTTACATGAGATGGGAGATAGCAGGACCACCCTATACCACTGTGCAATGAAGCCTCATTTCAGTGGGGAAAGACCAAATTTTCCCAACTAGAGGCATCACCCAGCTTTTCCAGTTTACCCATCCTGCCCCCCCCCCCAGCAGGTGCTGCCACGCAACGGAGATTGCTTGGTGGAAGTCTTGGGATGCCGATGTTTTCATCGTCCCCTGAATCTTCCAAAGTTGGCTACAGATCAGCTCGGTTTGCACGATTAAAAACAAAAAACCCCAAAATGACCCCAAACCAATTCAAACAAAAAAACCAACAATCCAAGGATGGGGAGAACATCCAACTCTCTCTTTTCTTTTTTCAAACCTAACAACCAAAGCTCCAGCTATACAAGCCCATTCACTGGGGGTTTCCAAACAACTCATCAAGTTCTTGTATCCACTCATCCCCTGGTCCGCTCTTAATGATGGAGTCCACAAGGTCTGCGCCCTCTGCTAAACTGGAGAATGACCCCCCTGCTCCTTCATTACTGTAGTTGTAAGATATGTCCTGAGTGGGATTCCTGTCATAGGCCTGGCCTTGGCTGCTCTGAGCAAAGTTACCACCTGGCATTTGCTGCGTCGGGGGCTGACTAAAGCCAGACATCGTGGCGACCCCTTGGCTTATTGCAGGCATTACCATCGGCCTGGCCTGGCTGGCTCCTTGTTGCCCAGGTAGTGGTTGCAGCAACTGCCTCCCCATCGCTGGGTTCAGGGCTCTTACTGTTCCACTCGTGTCCACAACTGTCTGATTAAGCCCCTGTGGGAAATGTTGCTTGGAGAGCCGTGGCTGCCCAGACTGCATTGGGTACGTTGTGCCATTATTGAAGGGCCCCATTTCACTGCTAGTCCTTCCAGGTATACCTTGTAAACCTCGCTGCTGCCAGTTTTGTGTTCCTTGAGGGACAGTCCCCATCAGGTTTTGAAGTCGTGGTGCTTGCGGCCTGGGTAGGACCTGGCCCACAGGTCCTTTCATCTGCTGCTGATGCTGGGGAAGAGCAGAGTTTACCAGCATGTTCTGACCAAAATTGCCGACCATTCCCACCGCTTGTCCAGAGGCAGGCTGCCTCGTTCCCTGGCCTGCGTTATGTGCCATGTTCATGCCACTTTGGTTTGGGTGCTGCAACATTTGGCTCATCCCTGTGCTCATGCTGTACATTCCCGGCTGGCTGGAAGAGGCGTTGCTGTAAGGAGCCATGCCCATATCTGACTGGCCTGCGGTCGTGGGCAGTGTGCTGGGGTTCTGGGAGGGACCCATTGCCATCATGCTCGCATTCTGGGCCATCATTCGGGATGTCCTCATGCTCTGGAGTGCTGCTTGGTTTCTCACAGCTGCTATATCCTGGGGAGAACCTACACCAAAAAGGGAGGAAGGTTAAGAAAAAACCACAACCCTGTAAATCTTAATTAACACGTCTTTGCATAAGAGAGAATCTGTAGGAGCCTTCTGCACCACTGTAGGATTTCGGATTGCTGTGCTTTCTGAGTGAATAAATTATTGTTTCACGTGAAGGTTAGCAGAGAGCTAGAAGGTTATCCATCCATGGGAGATGTGCTTGCTGCCTAATGTTAGTTGCATTTCAGAGATTATGTGTTCCCCACCTCGCTCTGGCTGCAGCCTCTGTCCTGACCTGCCGAGTCCCCTCTCCTTGAAGGTGAGAGTCAACACAGCTCAGATGCTACCCTAAACAGGAATCGCTGATCGTGTTACGTATTCAATTTGTGAAGCAGGACACTGTTCAGCAGAGAATACCATCGATGCAGATGAGCAGCCTAATTTCCCTTAAGGCCTAAAATGAGTCCGGCAAGGTTAAAAGGCCAATGATTTACTCACTAAGTAGTTCTCAATTACGACAATTTTGGGATGTGTACCCAAAAGGATTCATGGCTTCAGATTCTTGAAGAATCGAGGCAACACGATTGCATGCGTGATGCGTGATTACAGCCATGGTTGCCTCCCTGATAATAACCTACTCAGGTACTTAAGCTAGACAGCCACAGAAGCTGAGGGGCTAAAATAGGCCTGCCTTTCTCTTACTTCGCTAGGACCAGAGATTAAGTTTTTAAGAAGTGACCTGGGAGTCAAAGTCCCCTTTCAAAAGTAAATGTGAGTTTTTCTTTTTGTGTGTATTTTTCTCCCCAGGACCAGTGACAATGTGCACCCTCCTCCATGAAAAAAATTAGTCCCTAAGATTTCAAAGTTGCATACGCACTGTGATCCAGTAGCACGTATCCTCTTCAGATAAGCCTAATTCAGCTTCTAGCAAGCAAATGAGAAAGCTTCTACTGGTCTTCTTCAATGGCAGCAAAGCAGCTGAACTTCAGTTTACCATTTGAAGCTCTCTTTTAAATATCTCCACTGTCTTTCAAAAGTAAGCCTTGAAAATGGAAATGTCAGGCTCAGAAGGCCAATCAATTTTTTAATAGCTCAGGAGGCATAAATGAATGGATTTTCTATATCATTGTTACTGATTAAGTCTATGGAAAGAAGAAAAATTGTTTTTTGTGGACATTTAAAGCAGGGAGAGTGTATTAGTGAATCGATATTATAAGCACATTTCACTCCACCTTAGGCCAGTGATGGGAAACCAGAAAATCCTAACCTTGTTAAATTCCACACCGTGGCAGATAACTGAACCATGCTTGTGTCTTCCTTTCAGGGGTGGGGGGAGCTATCGATTTCTGGGAAGCCAATATGCTTCTGTATTTACTATCTTTATTTAAAAACAATTACCAGAGCTCTGATTATGCCATGGGTTCATTGTGGTTTTGAGTCACTACCGTACGGAACTAAATACAATACTCTGCAGGTGAAGCTCCGAGAGTATGAGGCACACAATTACTCCCGGCTCAAACATTATTAAATGCAAGATGTAAATATAAAATGGTTGCTTTAAGAGTCATGAACTGTACAACAAAATCTGAATGTTCTTAAATCAGCGCCTATCTGTTTTCCCCTCAGTGGCAGACAACATACTTGAACATCCGTGGAGAATAGAGAATACTGGGCCCTGTTATTTACGTTGGCTTGGTTTCCAAGAGAAATGGGTATGAATAAAGGAAATGTCATTTCTATAGTTTTGCACATAGTGCAGGGAATGGCTACATCTCCTTTTTGCTGCAGCAGGATAAGCTTCTGGAGGATGCTTTTAGCTCCAACATATAGATAAATGAAACATTTTGTAGCATGAAGAGACGCCATCTGGATCTCGCTTGAACAGGGCAAATGTAGTGGCAGCTTTTACTTTATCCATGCTATCAAACCGTTTTCTTAATGATTGGCACTGCGGTCCCCTTGATTTTTCTTAATTTAGATCACCTCTTCCTTCCATGATTAGAAGCAGTCTCTTTTTACACTGACTTTAGCAAGTACTTAAGATACAGATAATGTTAAAAACTAACTTACTGCATCTTTAGCTATTTTTAATTGAAAATGGCAGTTGAAAACCTCCGAAGGAGTCACTACCAGCAAGTGGTCATATACTACTTTTGTTAACTACTGTGCTTGGCATAAGAGACAGGAGATCAGACAAGGAGTAGTTAAAAGATAGATGCAACAGATTTTAAGATTTTGGGCCACCTTCTGGTCTCATTTACACATAACCTACTGCACTGGATTACATTCTTGTGACTAAATAGGAAAAATGGTGAAATATTTATATTTAAATTAGCTCATTTATGAAAATTAATTCCCTGCTCTGTCAGATTAGCCTAAACTCTCTTCTCCATTTCTTTTAAATAATACATATGAAGGCAAGGTTTCAAAGAAGCATTAATGCAGAAAGATTTTACATGTGCATCTCAATGTATGGCAGTGCACACACATACATTTTGATTTTGCAAATGAATTATTGGGGAAAAAAATAATTTCGTACAGAATTTATGCTGCCAAACATAAAAATGAGAAGGCCATTAGAAGGAGCCATCCTGATATATACCAGCAGAAGATCTGGCTGCCTGCTCACTTCCTGGGTACAAGAACTGCAATATGCTTGCCTCCATTATTTTCTGTTGCAGGTACACGACGCTATCATGAATATACAGCGCAAGTGCACGTTCGCTTCATGTCTATTTAGAATCCATGGTTAGTGAAGACATTCAGCTGATGCTTTGCACCTAAAAAGCTCAAAATTAACTTCTTTTCCTAAGCCAAAATGATTGTACTTACATTCTTCAGTTATCTGCGAGCACATCGAAATAATATTTGCTTTTTTTGAGATCATTAAAAAAATCTCCATTTACACCTCAGATATTTCACTGTGTTTCCCACACGTGACATGTATCAGTCACTTCTCCAGATAAGGATGACCTCTCTGAAATTCTCTGCTCATCAGATTAGATAAAGTGGGGAATGAAGAGGGGTAAAACCAAGATACAGTGAGAGACACTAGCTGAAAAAAAAAAGCATAATGAGAGTGGAGGCAAACAAGATAAAACCATAGAATCCAGATGTCAAAGAGGCAAAACAAATGTAAAATAAAAAATGCAGCTTTCGCTGAGGGGAGCAGAAAGGAAATATAAAGCTTTCGCTGAGGGGAGCAGAAAGGAAATTAGAAACTTAACTAAATACACAAACCTGGGCATTCCCCTTTGGTAAAATATGCAGTATGTGCAAGTGTGCAACAGCCTGTCTTCCTCTTCTGGCACACTGCTTAAACCCTGGTCTTCAAAAAACGCATGAACTTTCACGTGCCCGCTACAGGGGCATACGCTGACTCCAATATAGGAAAAAGAATTTGACTTTTACCTTGGAACTGATTGACCTGTTGCACTGGATACGGGCTCCGCTGTTGCTGCAGATGCTGCCGAGGCAAATGTGACTGCTGCTGCAACTGCTGAAAATGAATGAGGGAAAGAAAGCAGAAGAGAAAAAGATGATTGATTAATTAGTGAGCTGAGAAAGGGACTGGTAGCAAAAGCACTGCAGCGGAACTGCAGCGCTTCTTATCTAGCAAGCTGTTCTGGAGAGACAAGCAGAGTCATTTGAAGAGTCCTCCTGAGAGCACTTGGGCTACTCAGCACACAGACTCCTTTTGGTTCAAAAAGGAACAAGCACTGAGGCTAACATCTTTTCTCCTTACTTACAACCACTTCATCTCGACCTCTACAGTGCGAACTTAACTGTCTTCAGGCTGAAAGGAGAGGGAGGGATATGAAATAACTGCTCAGCTAGGTCTAAGGGCAACTGTAGCCACACACCCTTTCCTTCCCCCAGCCCTGCCAAAGTCTAGAGGTTTGTGTTCCTGGTACAAGACTTCCCTCCACCTCTTCACTCAAAACACTCAGCTGCAAGGCGTACTGCATCCTGACCTGAGCACTGTGGCCTAGGACCATTCCTGAGCCAAAACAGAAACAGCTACTAAGGCACATTTCCTCTTGTTGCTTCAGTGAATGATATTGGGGGAGCAGTGACTGCAAAATGCCTCCCTGCCTTGATCCAGCCCACATTGCACTTCTGTGGTTATTTTCTATGAATACTCATGCATCTAAAACAGAATCAAGGGCTGATTGTAAAAACAGAGAGTGTGTTTACCAGAGCTTTCAAAGCCTAGGGTATACTCAACTAAGCACTTACTAAAAGGACATGTCTTAGTGCTTCATCTGCAGCTGCACAAACACTGTGTCCAAAAACAAGGATGTGTAACGAAGGTAAGAGAACGGCAAAGATAGGAAAGAAGCAAGTACTAATCCCTGTGTTCATAAATATGTGTTACAAACTATCAAAAAGGTAAACGGAACCTTGTTAATGCACAAAACACCCAAAAGCTAGGAGCCTGAGGACTGTGACTTCGTCACTTTTCATCTATGCCAGCACACTTGACAGCCTCAGCCTTGTGGTTTTTCAACACTTTTAGGCTTGCCTTCAGCAGCCAAGTCAGTGACTGGCTCTTGGGTTTATGCACTTGAATTAGCCTAATCCATGATGGGGGAACATTACTGCATCCTCACTCTTCTGCACTTATTCACCCCTGAACCAATTTGTGCATCTTTATCCTGAATATTTCTAGGAGCATCCTTCCTGTTCATTGGGGGTGAATTTTTCTGTTTCTCAGGAGGACCATGAGAAGAGGGGAAGGCTATCGGTATTTCTGTGGTTATACAACATGCACAAGTTCTAACGCAAATTAAAGCAGAGCCCAGGTCCTAAACTGTATTTCCCCAGCAAGAGAGGTGAAGCCAAGCTAAAGCAACGACTGACCTATCGGAACATTATCTAGGTAACGTTAGGGGACCGCAAGTTTAAACTTGGGCATAAGCTTATGGGAACTGAACAGTGTGACTTTCCACTGATTTTCTCCTGGGCTGCTTTTAAACTACAGCTGAGTTAAACACGCGTAAGACATCACCATTCAGAGCAGATAGTTTAACATCCGTACTGCAAAGCCCGAGAGCTCCAGAAGCCAGGTGACAGGCTCCAGTGCAGCAGTTCCACACTGCCACTGTGAGAGGTGGTTTTACTGTTCTCCCACTTCAGCCTCTGGTTCCCCCCTTGATGCTGCCTCTCCCTTGTGCTAACATAATTGCTCATACTGGTGTGTGATAAACCAGATTAAGGAATTGATCTGGGTAAATACTAACTTTTTTTCTTTGCTGGGTTACTGTTAACCTACATCAATTCTTTGTCCAGATCACTGCACGGCTATACATAGCTTTTGCCAGTGCAAGACCATAGTCAGAGGTAGGGGAGAGCACCAGCAAATGTAACTGCAGCAGAGTCTGCTTCTGCCAGCGTAAATGCACCATGAGATACCAGCTTAAGAGTTAACTTTTCCAGTGTCTAAAACCCCACATGACTGTCAAGCCCACCGCTGGGAACATGGGTAATATTTGCCAAGCTAATGGTAAGACTGAGGCAGATGCCTCTTCTTTGAGAACCATTGCTGAAATACCACGATAGGAGCCACAGAGAGAGAATTACCAAATATAAAAGGAAGGGCTGGTGTTGCACTGTCTCTAGCGCTCATGCTCTCATACCAGCGTGCACTGCAGTGCCTGAGACAAAACGGATACTGTACCTGCTCCGCTAGGATCTGCTGCTGCTGCTGCTGCCTTTGCTCTCTTAGAAATTGTTGTTTCTGCTGCTCTATCACGTGGAGCTGGGCTCTCTGCTCAATCAGCATCTGCTTCATGATGGCCGCTTGAGGTTGGTTTCCTAGGAAGGGACCCCCAGAGCTCGTGCCTGTGACCACGCTGCTGGAACCCGGTGGGACAGAAGGCTGCATAGGCCCTGTGGTCCGAGACAACCCCACTTGATGCTGCTCCTGTGCAAAGAGAGAGAGAAGGCCTCGTTACTCAGGGTGCTCCATGGGCAAGGGAAATTATGGCTCATTAACAAGAAGTGTTGAGTCTGTGGGTGAAGACTGGAGCTTGAAGAAAGGAAGAGTCCTTGGTAAGACGCTTGTGGCTCGTGACCAAGCCATGGGCTGTTCCCCCCAGGGAGCAGTTGGCAGGTTCCTCTTCTCTCCTAGAGTTCAAAGCCTCCTCAGATAAAGCAAAAGCACTTTACAATTCATTAATAATAAAATAATAAAGTTGTGTACTAGGTTTATTTTCATTCAGGATATGTAATACTTCAGAGTCACGTTTCTCTAAACTTTTTCTCCCTGATCATGGAGACAAGTATATTTTCTCTCCCTTTCCGTTTCCCTTTCTCCATAACAGCAGTTTCACACAGTCGTGTGGATTGAGAAGCCGAGGTTTTAGGTGCACACAACGAATAGTAGGAGCTGGCAGCATTAATTCCCCCTATATTGTACCAGAATCTCAGGATTTAACCACATAATGTGTTTGTTTAAGATTTCCATCCCGCAGCAATGGACCAAAAGTGCGTAGCTGAAAGGATGCAGGGCACGTGATGCCACAGACACCTTCTCCTAAAACCACCCTGCTTTCTCTTTGTGTTTCTAATCCAATCTGCTGCCTTTTAGTGCTGGGAAAATGAAGCGACGGAAGGCCAGGGGGGAAAGCTCAAAACCTCCTCTCTCCGCCGGCCCTCCCCCAGGCGCCAGCCGGGGGCTGCGAGGGGGCGGGGGAGCCCTCCCACCCCGCGGCGAGCAGCTCGCCGCTCTCCCGGCGGAGGACCGAGGTTTTACCCAAGCCCCGTGTCCACCCTGGCTCACCGGTACCGCCGCCGTGCCCGCC
>NW_008794447.1:3389129-3497831 GCF_000699145.1 Aptenodytes forsteri
GTCTGGAGCGGTACCCAGAGCTTGCGTCTTAAAGGGTCTGGAGCGGTACCCAGAGCTTGAGTCTTAAAACCTGCCCCCCGAGCTGCCCCGAAGCGGGTGGGTCCCTCTGACCCCCCTGGCGTGTGCCGCAGCGCTGTAACACGAGGCCCTCCCGCCTCCGGGGAAAAACGAAGCTTACACCAACCCAGTGCCTCCCTTCAGCACTACGGAGGGAGCCTTGCTCAAAAACAGATGGCCAGCTAGGGCCGTATTTAAAAAAATAACGATTTGGGGGTTTGATTACAAGGTGGCAGGTGTAGCAGTGTTTCCCCAGTCCTTATTCCGGGTACTCCCTGGTGTAAAAGAGCTTAAGGATTTTCTTTTCTCTGCCGTCTACCTTCCACACAATAGCACCTGAGCGCCTCGCAGTCCCCTGCATGTGTTGCCCCTGCGACGGAGCAGCACTGCTCCGTGTCCCGGAGGAGGAACCGCAGCCAGGACTTGTCCTGGGTCACGCTTGCAGCCTGTGCTCAGCCAGTGTGGGAGACTCGGAGCCCCAGAGCTGGCACCCCTCACCGTGGGGCAGGCTCCATGCGCTCTGCCCCGCCTGGGCACTGCTTACACCCGCCGCCGGGCAGCCTGCCCTCACCGTCCCGCACCCAGCACTTCATCAGCACCCAGCTCTCTGCACTGCGGGCTGGGATGCATGGGGACTGCCTGGTGAGGGAGAGATGAGTAACGCTGTGGTTAGCTCAGGCTGGCTTCCCGTAAGACAAAAAACTGCGCAAGAGTTGCTCGGCAGGGCAGGACCACCTCTTATCAAGTATTGGGAAAGCCACTAGCACATACCGGCTTGTGGTGATACCAGTGCTCTTCACCTCTGCTGGGCTACGTAAGCCAGAGTAAGCGCTACAGAGTGCTGCTTGCTTGGCAGGGC
This sequence comes from Aptenodytes forsteri, assembly GCF_000699145.1. Taxonomy (NCBI): domain Eukaryota; kingdom Metazoa; phylum Chordata; class Aves; order Sphenisciformes; family Spheniscidae; genus Aptenodytes; species Aptenodytes forsteri. The sequence goes on from NW_008794447.1 coordinate 3,390,046, forward strand.
CGGCCTTAACATTTGCTCATTAGAACCTCTTTAATTGTTTTATAGAGATGGGTACTCATTCATAAACACTAACTTGATGGAAAGGACCTATATCACTTTAGCATCCTTTGTGCAAAGCACGCCAGGGCGAGGTTTAGATTCATCTGCTTCATTGACGGTTTGAGTTACATCAATGACTGTGTGATCGGGAACGCATAGAAAAGTAATCTCATGACACCCAGCCCAACCCAGTCAATGAAAGGGTTAAAATCAATGCTTGAGTGTAGCTTGGGAAATTAGAATAGCCTTTCTGCATGAAGGTCAGGTTTTCAAGGACCCTTCTGAGGAAATAACAAGAAAATACAGTTTGTCCACACCTCTATTTTGCAGAGATATTCCCTGAAGGGCGCTCTGCTGAAAGCCAGCTCTCCGATATTTAGGTTCTTTCTCTTTTTAACATCTGTCCTGGTTTGAAAGTTCCCTCCCCGCTCCTCTTTCCACTTCTCCCAGGGTCCCGTCTCATGCTGCACTTTACAAGCTGGTCAACGTTGTCCCTGCAGCACCGTAAGGGCGAGGGCTGTGGCAGCTGCCGGGGCTTCCCCCGAGCCGGGGCCAGGGAAACGCACCCGCTAAGGATCCCTCAGCTGCTCTTGCACCGAGCGCTTTCACCCACCCCTGTGGGTGAGCTCCCGCTTTCTTTGCTTCGGGGGGACACAGACATCAGCTGTCTCCAGCAGAGCTGATGGTAAAGGCTTTTTCCTACCACCCCCTGGCCCTCCCCCTACTTCTGATGAAGTCATTAAGCTACAGATTGCATAACTGATGCACAGGACTATCTTGTGTTATACTGGGAGACGGGCCAACTGCTTCCATTTATAGACAAAAGCAATGCCACGCTGCCAAATAATGGAGCCTTTGCTGCAGCCACTACAAGGAAAAAGAAAAGGGGGGGGGAAAAACCCGGGAGCCAAAGGGCATGCTGTGAAGTGACATCACTCGGAGCTTCCTCTGCCGAGCATCAGCGCACAGCTGCCTTTGGGGCTGCAGCCCAGGTCCCCACTGAATCGCCTTCAAAACAATCTTATTACAGAACTACTGTCCTGGCTCTTATGCACACACAGGTACGGCTGAGGGACACATTCACCTCACGGTAATGCGGCAGAAGGCACTCTATTCTGTATCGTATTACATTATAAGTTAATTCCAGAGTTTAAAAAGGAAGAAAGCTTTGAAAGGAGCCCCGCCAGCCGACATGAGCCCTGTGCACTGTGCAGCAGCTGGAGGAAATACGAAGATTAGCACAAAGGTGTTACTTCCAGGGTTGTGTGTTTAGTCATTTCGAGGTACAAGAGTTTACCTACTCATAGTGAAAACTTTATGTTTCCAGTTTTAATAACAGGTTTAAAGCCAGGCCTTCTTCATCAAGCCAGAACACCACCCTCCCGCCCGGAATATTTCTTCTCCTTTCCATTTTTTTTGGCCAAAGCTCTTCCCAACCAATGATGAAAGGCCCTGCTGACATCACCGGGAGCAGCCCTGGGTTGTGTGTCCCAAAAACAGGAGCACAGCCCAGGCAAAAGGTCTCCGCAGGCAGGAAAATGCTCCCTAGTGCCTGGGAGCAGAGCTGTTTATCAAGAGCACCTCTGCAGCCCGGCACTGCTGCTGTTAACCTCTGAGGGGGAGTTGTACGGCCCTGCCCAGTCCTGGCAGCAGCACGGGGCCATGTGGGCTTCTGGGTGGCTTCAGCTACCCAGCCACGGGTGTGCACACCCACCCTCCTTCTAGTGCTCCCTCTGGAGGTCCAGCACAGAGATGAAACCTGGAAGTGGGCTGCAGGGTACATGCGTGTGGCTGGGAACTGGTGATGACAGAAGCAAGGCTGAGCTCTACACGGCTGCCTCTTACAAACCATGCCTGCTCCAGGCCCAGAGGCAGTCTCACCACAGGAGCCGAGCGCCGAGTCAAGCAACTCTGGCTAAGTGCAGCACTTACACAGTTACCGAGCTTCAAAACCAAACTAATCCAAGCTTCACTAACAATGCTCTTTGCTCCTGCACTGCCTGCCAGCTCCCTCATCCTCCTACTGCACCCTGAGCCTTCCTGCCCCTAGACCTCCTGCCCCTCCTCCTCGTACCCTGCCATCCCTTTCTCCTTCCTACACCCTCTGCCCTGCCTCTGCATTTTCCTTTCTCCACCAACGGGCACTGCTGCCTCTTCACTCTCCAGTCACCCCCATCAGCACCCCGGCTAACCAGCTCCTGGCTGCACATCACCTCCACAGCTGACAGCGCTGGTACCCAGCGGCCCATGCCCACAGCCTGACTCACTGTATGACTCAGGCTGCCACCGCTCCGGAGGGATCCCCCAGGGATCCGCAGCCACAAGGGGACAACCCAGCTCCTTCCCCCAGGGCCCTGTGCTTGTGTGCGTGTGGGCATGTGCATACGGGGGTGCTCTGTATGGGTGTAGGCATGTAGTTCCTGAAAAGAGCGACAAGACGTCCTGGAATGGGAAACACATGCTGTATTCTCAGCCTGCCTCTCATCAGCCTGTTACATCTGGGAAGATGGTACAGTGTGACTTCTGATTTTCACTCTGGCTATTTTCAACAACACCCAAAGCCACTGTATGCTACTCACAGGCTGCAAACAGCTCTCTCCTGATAACAGTGGCTCGTGCAGAGTTACACGCGCTCCAGCTGGGAACAGGGAAGAGGCAGCTCCACCATAAGGTCCTCACCAAGGGGCAGGTGAAGCCGAGACACCGGTTACGTGAGGGCGGATGGTGTCAAGGCCTCTTCCCCTGACTCGGCCATGCCACAGAGTGAGTTCAAACGCAGGCGCTGGCCCTGGCTAAGCCTCCCAGGGACCCTGCCGGGACCCCTCCTGTCCTGCATCCTCAGCCACCCGCTTTTAAAGCAGCCCAAGGACAGAATCAAGTGCTCGGCCCCTGGGAGCAAAACCAGGTATTGAAGGAGCCAAGCTGCCATTCGTGGAGCCAAAAAAGAGCCACAATTTCCAAATGGTCAGCATAACACGTCTGGACAGGTTTTTATAGTTGCAGGCACCCAGTAAGATGAACTTTTGTAGGGATCTGGCTGCTTAGTTAACGCCTACATGGGAGTTGCCCTCTGTTGATAATCTGATCCTTAGTTAAGCGACAGGAGCATAAATCCTGTGTCCTCCCAGTGTATTTCCAGAGAGCTACTAGAGTGAGGGGATCCTTTGCAGGAGTTCAGGGGTGATGTGTATGCATATATATGTACATATATATGTACAGTTATGCACATTAAACGTAAGTGACTTTAAAAAGTGAACAAAGGGGAGTGGAAAAGGTATTTTCCTCTTTGTCTCAAATCTTATATGCCTCTTCCTTATCATGCAGTGATTTATTCCTTCTTGTACGTCACTCACTCTCCCAACTACAGCTAAAAGCAATCACACAATTTTCTTTCAGAACAAGCAGAATGACCACCAGCTATGTCCTGAGAGCCGGGCAGCTGGGTGCGGGTAAGCCCAGGCAGGGACCGGCCAAGCCTAATCATCGGCCCTCCCTGCACAGCCTGACGATCAGAGCCCTTGGATATGGTGAGCCGGCTCTGCTCCTCCTGAAGGCCAGGGAGGCAGAGCGGGACCCTAGGGAAAAGGGGGCTGTTCGAGGCAACTGCTGGCAGAAATCTACAGAGGATGAGTATTCCACATCTGGGAACAAAGTGCTTCCCAAAAAGCTGAGGGAAGCAGAGACTTGAAAGCAGGGTCTTACTGTGCAGAACGGACAATCAGACATGAACTCGCTGTGCCATTCTATGGTATGTGAACTAATGCAATCCTTGAATATACAAAGAACGGAAGAGCAAATAGAAGCCAGGAGGTGGCTTATCCTGCATACTGCATTAGAGGAACGATACTAGAAAAATGTATACAATCAGACATCTACATTTTAGAGTCAGAGCAGAAAAAGAAGACACAATAATGATTTGAGGCAGAAAGTGTCTGCCAGTAAGTGACTTAAAGAGCTCAATCCATTTAGCTTACCACAAAGAAAACTGAGAGATGCTTTGACCATAGCGTATAAAAACACCTTCACGAGGGAAGAAATCCTTTAGAGAGTTCTTTTATCCAGCAAAGAAGGCAAAACCAGATACAAGGGCTGGAAGCTGAAGACAGATTCAAATCAGAAAGAAGAATCAAATTTTTACACTATGATTTCATTACCCATCAGAAATGACAGATCTCCACGTTTTGATGTCTTCAAGGATGACAGCCTTTCTGGATAAACACAACTTAGTGGTGCGATTGAATGGCCCGCGATGTACAAGATAGAACAGCATTGTCTGCCCTTACCTCTGCACAGCTCTCAGCTGCTGCTCCCTGGCACCCGCAGAGGCAACTGGCCCTCCTGCACCAGGCTGGTGCTAGGCTGACAGGCACCACTCCTTCATCGTGGGGCTCTTAGCTACTGCGTGCGTGTGTGTATATATATGTATATATGTTAAAAAAGGGGGTCTCCAACCTGTTACTGGGATCAAAAATATTACCCTATTTCCATATACTATGTCACAGTAAAACACCATTACCCAGTGTTTTCAGAGCAGCCTGAAAGCACGTTCCTATATTCCCCCAGAAATATTTCTATTAAATTCCTTGTAATGTTGTTACTTATTGTGTCTGGCAGGGATCTTAATCCCCCTCTCTAAATCAGGCTGCCCAAAGGAAAGCCACCTTTCACAGAATGGTACCATCTGACAGACTAAGGGAATTACAAATCCATTCATTTCAGACTTTTTTTTTTTTGCCTTGAAAGAGCCAGCATACAGGACGAAGGGATGGAATATTCCAGTTTACAACTCTGACTCCAGCAGCAGGCTGTGCAGAGCGGATTGCTTCACCTATTTCCTCTGTCATCCAGTCTCAAGGAGGGGCTACAAACCTCTCCTCTCTCCCCGGGCCCCCGGTTGCCATGGTCTTTCATATAGTATCTGAGCGAACAAGATCCCTCTGACGTTTGACACCAGACCTCTGCATTGAGCCAATTTGTTTTCCTTTCACCTCCCTTCGCCTGCATCTCTCCTCCCCGTGTTTTCGATACAGTTTATTTTTTCCACAGAACAAACAGGATCTGTCAGACTATTACTTCTGTGTATTTTTGTTTGTTCATCAGAGGGACTAATTTCTTCATTTCTGGTGAAGTAGATAACAAAGGGTTCTAAAATGAGCAACTGTTTTTCTCATACCATTTAAGAGCTAAAGACCACCAGAAGTTCATCTCAAAGACTGCGAGGCAGAAGGGGTCATCGTCGTTTTACCAGGTGGCACCAGAAGCCCTGCCTCCCCATGCACCCACTTCTGCTTCAAGCACAGTGGTTTGACTCCACAAATCCTGAGCAGGGCTGGTGGGATTCAGAAATGCACTGTTTCAACAGAATGCTACTGAACTTCAACCAGAGTAATTAAAACAGGCTCATTTCCTCTTTTACAAATAACAGCTCTGGGTTTTTCTCCCCTCCCCCAAGAAAGAAACCTTTGCAGGGGCAGTCACTCCTGCTTTTCAGTTTTGTTTATCCTCACTTTCACCAGCTAGTTCCAAGGTACGGAGCGTAACGATATAACGGTTGGGTTTGTGCACTGAGGAAGAACTGTTCATTTATCTCAAATAACTAGTTTCCTTGTAATTGCAATTTTTTATTGGTCTTTTAGGAGAAAAAAAAGGGATCAGCCCAAATTGAACCCAAAACAACCTCTTTACATACATCTCTTAAAAAAAGGGAGAAAAAAGTATACAAATATAAAAATATTTGTGAAGTGTAAAATTAAGATGAGCTCTTCTTATTTGCTTTAATGAGTTCTAAGTCCTGGCTCAAGCAGAGCCTCTTGCAAAGCTATGGTTATCGCCTAGTACCTGCTGGGTCACCTATGGGACGTGAACCTCGCAGTCCTGGGCAAGCACCCATGGATATGCCCATACACGCTGTGTATGGCAGGGGCTAGTGACTGTGCTACCAGCCGGCCCAGAGGAGCTGAGACCTGAGCAGGCACAGAGCCCTTGCGACTCCGGCAGGTCTGTGAGGCAGCTGGGGCCGCTTCTGATGCTCCCACCCAGCCCCTGCAAGGGGAATGAATCCACCCGCTCTGCAGTCTCACCTGCCCTTGAGCCATCTGCACCAGTGTTCATGCTCCAGTGAAACGGTATTTCACATAATTTTCTTGCAGGAGTGAACTAATGGGGTTAATCAAGCCATTAATTTGACCTGCAGAGGGAATGGCTGCACAGACAAGTTTCTGTGAGGCAAGCCCGGGTGTGGTTTTACAGCGCATCGGTTACTCAGAGGTTGCTCCCACCCCACAGGAGTATGGAGCAGCCCTCCTTTCCCTGAAGAGCAGCCACCTGGCGTTAGTGTCTTGGAGCAAGAGGTCTGAGGGGGCTGCTGATGTACCATAAAGCCAGCCCCTAACTGGCCTTTTGGCACTGTCTCTGCAGCCGTGCTCTCCAACGCCTGCCCACAGCCACAGCACCAATTTCTGAGCTCCGGCCCCTAAGCAGGGCTGGCGGCAAGGAGGGAAGGAGGGCGAGGATTTGAAGAAACACCAAGTGCCCAACCTTACATTTTATGCATATTATGAAGGCTGTAATTACTCCCCTCAAAGACTGCTGCATGAAGCTGTGCCATCATGGCATTTCACAGCGCGCCCTACCACTCTGAAAGCAAGCAGCAACCTTCGGGGAGCAAAAGGCAGGACGAAAGAGTTGAAAAGCCAGCCCACGCAATAGCTTTTCCACCCCGTCCCCACTGCCTTCTACCACAGGCATAGCTGAGGACTTTCAAAGGTACAAATCGGGCCATTCCAGAGGAGCTGCAACTGCCCTCTCAGTGCCAGCTTGGCTTTGTCTTGTCAAATTTCCCAGGGCTTCGGAAGCTGGTCTGGGAGCAAAGTGGAGCGAGAACTGAGCTCACAGAGGCAGCTGGACCCCGATGCCAGTGCCTGTTAGAAGTTCTCCTGCTAAAGGTTTTAGCTTTAATCAATGCCCCATTCGAGTCCATCTTGGAGCAGGAGGGAGGAAAGCTAACGTGAAGCGTAAGGATAATCACGGCTAGAGAGCCCCCAGAAAGGGGGAGAGAAGAAAAATGGAAGATGAAAGCAGGCAAATGGTTTAAACAAACAGTCACATAGGGCCAATGAAAAGGGGGAACAGAGGGAAAATGACACAATAAAAATAAATGCTGTAAGAGAAAGAAAAGCTTCTAGCACACACAGGGAAAAACCTGGGGCCTGGAAAAAGCAGAAGTATGAGGAAAAGATGCTCTAATGGAGCACTCTAGCAGCAAACACTAACCCATTACCAGGCAGCCCCTTTCCTTCTAATGGCCCGAGCCTGTACCACATTATCACCTTGTACCCCATGGAGTTAGCTGGTTGTTGAGGTATTTCACAGAGCCTGGCTCTAACTCACGCCTGGCAGAAGCTGCCTGAAGTCTCCTGCAGACAACTGCAGAGGTTTTTTTTTTTTTTACTCTAGGTGAAATTTTGTTAAATTTCCCCTTGGTTGTTTTTTTTTAGCATAAACAAAAGCTATTTTTCACACTTAAGGGCGTTTTTCAGATCCTTTTCTCTGTGCTGTGATAAATGAAATCCCTTTCATTTTTAGAAATTCAAACTTGGCACTTGTGTTGCTCCTCAGCAAGCAGCATGTAATTTGCCAAGCCTGAAAGAATCCTGGCTGAGAAATAAACACAGTGGGCCATATGCTCTCCTTCCCATATGCAGAAGGCACCTTACCTCAAAAATTGGGAAGAGGCTGCAATTGCCCCATGTTGTTGCTTCTGCCAAGGCAAAAAAAATCCACAGAAAAATTTAGAGCAAAGGTTTGGGGCTCTCCACAAAGTAGCCCTCTTTCTGCATGCCTCCAGGGTCCTCCCCTGCACTGCCACTGACTATGCCGCTGGCTTCTGGCCTGGCAGAAATGCATTGAGGGGTCACGGAGTGCGTATGCCACGTCTCTGGTGCTCACAGTAAAGCTGCATTATCTTTATTGGCATTTTCTGGAACAACTTGCTTTGCAAGTGAACGATCTGCAGAGCATAACTGTTCCTTTAATACTACTCTTTTCTAGCTCATTCACATCATGCCCTTATGGGAGGAAGATCATACACCAAAAGGACTCGGGTGAAGTGAGGACTTCTTTCTGCTCCGTGCCCATAAGAAACACAGAGGGAGAGCGTGCCACGTACATGCAGTACCTCAGTTTTCTGGTGGGCTCTGGCAGATGATGAGTGTGACTGACAAAAGCACCAAAGCAGACGCATTGGTGCTTATGAGGAATGGTCATCTGTACAAATTCATGCATAAATTCCATGATCTTCCCCTGTCTGACACCGACTTCAAAGAGTTGGAATAACTCCCTCGTCTTTGGTTACAGGCGCTTGTCTATGCAGCCTCTCTGCAGCTGGTATTTCAGTCTAAAATCGAGAGTGAAGTGTTTCCAAAAGGTAGCCGGCAAGACCAAGGGAAGTGGTCTTCAGCTGCAGCTGCCCAGCAAAGCACATTATCTTTGCTGTGGTTTCAAATAACTAGCTGCTGATGAGCAGAGGTGGCTGCGATGGCACACCAGGTCTATGATTTCATGAGCTAGTTCTTTTAACATCCTTGAATCCAGGCTACCCAGATCACCTAGTTCCAGTACTTGAAAGTCCTTTGATTCTTCTTCCACCTTGGACATGGTCTTTGTGTTTCCATTAGTCACCTGGCCTTTGTTTTGACATTCAATCTTATTAGCCCTAGTGAAAACTGAGACAAGGTATTCTGATTTGGGCTCTGGCCAGGTTGTCTTTAACCTTGACATGCTCTTCACTGCATAGTTCCTCCCTTCTCTCTGAGGTCTCCTTTATTTATATGGCTAAGGAAAACTCCACTATTGAATTAATTTCTTTTGCAAGGCCTAACTCAGCTTGGCTTTTGGCAGTACTGACTTTATCCCTAGACTTCCACGTCTCTAAGGCTCTTCCTTTGCCAGTCAAGCCCTTATTCACGCCTTCTGAGGCTTTCTGGATATCCTTGATACCTCTTCTGAGACAATTACTTATCTCTTAAGCTTTAAACTTCCTTTTTTCTTTTTTTACTTCCTCCACACCATGAATGCTTTTTTGCCTCCTTCTATCCTGCCATCTTCCTAATGCACACTCATGTTCGCCAGCTTAACTAGCCCTCACAGCTGCAATCCCAGCTGCCTTTTTGCAGCCTTGGACTCACTCCTCAAGCCCTGCCTTCTCCTGCCTTCACTGGAGACAGGTCTCTGCACAGGTTTGTGTTGATCTCTCCCATGAGAGACTTAACAAAGCAAGACATGATCTCCCTCTCCCCCCACCTGCTTTCCTTCATGTCCTGCCCGGCTCTCCCCTCCTGGCCACTGAGGTGGTGGCCTCATCAGTGGTCCCCAGCCCTTCTGTTTGTCCTGGTGACCTCGCTGTGTCCTGTTTTCTCATCTCTCTTGCCCCCATCTGCCTCCTCCTTCTCTGTATCTCGCTCTCCTCTCACTCCTTCCCCTTGCAGCACAAGCATGCTTTATCTTCATGCTTTAAAAAAAAAAAAAAAAAATTCTAAACAACCCTTGACTCCAAGTGACTCTCCAGCTCTCACCCTATCTCTCTTCTCACTGTCATCTCTAAGCTTATCGAGTGTGCTGCCTATGATTTATATGATTTAGACTGAATTTAGTCTCCATCTCCAACGTAGATTCTTTTCCAAACAGGCTTTCACTTCTCGCCTGTCGCAGAAACCAGTATCACAGAGTCTCTAATATCCTTTGTCTGGCTGCAGCTCTGCACTATTACACCAGGCTTGCTGCCATAGCCTGTCAGCTCCTTCCAGTGCCGCTGACCACACTCCACTGGAAATCTGGTCCTCCTTTCCCAGTGCTCCTACTTGACTCCAACACCTTCAGTTGCTTGCTCAGTGTTACTCAGACTAGTTTGTCACTACTCACCCTCCCACCTGCTGCCGTTCTGCATCCTCATCCCTTGTCTCCTTTCCCTCTCACTCGTATCTCTGAGCAAGCTCACTCTCCATACACGTTCAAAGACCTTCTCCAAACCAGCAACTCACAGACCTGCCTCTCTGTCCCCAGCCAGTTCCCGTCTGTTCCGACTAAATTCATGCCCTGCCTCTGGCATCATCTTGTGAATATCTGTCAGCTCAAGCTCAAAGTAGGCTCTCATCCTGCTCCCTAGGTCCCCTCTCCTTTCTGTTTCTTCAGTCCCTGTGGACAACGCCATCACTTGCCTGTCACTCAGCCCATAACCTGGTTGTCATCTTTGCCTCAACCCTCCCTGCAGAGTCCCACAGCCAGGCTCTCATTCGCCTTGCACCCTGACGGTTGCAATCTTACCCTGCTTGCAGGCAGCCAGAGTGGTGCTGCCCAGGTCATTTTCTTTGCCTGTCATCTTGACTGTGCCATCCCTCTCTTTGCAACCCTCTCTTGGCTTCACCTTCTTTTGGATTTCAGCCCCCTCCCTTGCTCTGAAATCCAGCTGCACCATATGCCACCTCACGCATCATCTCTCATTCACTGCTGAGACTTTCCGTCACCCCATCATGACACACTCTTTTCCACATGTTACATTATAGCTAAAAGTGCCTTCACGCTTTCCTCTCTGCTGGAATTAATTTTTGGGAGGACATTCTCAAAATCATACAAATCTGATCCTGAACTCTGCCCCCAGTATAGTGACATTTGTAGAAGTTTGTAGAAATTCCTGTCTCCATGATGTCCAGCAGTCTCTTCTGTGTCCTTGTACTCCCTGGTGTGTTTGTCTCCCTGTGTTATCTCTTATCTTACACTTAGGTTGGAAGGATTTGGGGGGAAGGAAATATATTTACATCATGCATCTGCAGGGAGCCTAGCACAATAGGACTCCTAAACTGTGACTACGACTCAGAGGTGCTACCCACCATAGTGCAAGCAGTTACAAATACAACTTAAATCTGCGTGCAGCTAAGTAGCTATTTTATATTCTGTAGATGCGAGAACACCAACATTTCAATGTGCCCTTGCTCCACTTCTTTTTTTAAAGGATGCAATATTAGGATGAGATATTGTATGCTGAAAAAGTCAGGAAATGCTAAGTTACAGTTCCCACGGCAATTGTAACTCAGCCTCATATGGTAAGACACAAAGGTTATCACCATACACAGTAAGAGAGGATGCTGAACACATGCAAAGTGACCAAATTACTGTCGTGGTAGATAACCAGGTCTTTGAACTTCTGTGCAGGTAAAACCTTAGACATTTACTGGGCTTTTAGCATTTAATTCTAGAAACGTGAAGTCCAACGCCCTATAAGTAAAAGTCAAAATTATGTTGTATAGAAAGTAACCAGTCCCAGCAGTAGCTTGTAGCCCTCTTTGCAGAAACACAGCTAATGGCAACAAGAAATATTTCCATTGCTTTATGAGCTCTGGTAGCTGTCAACTGAGAGAGGGATTTGCCGATCAGAGAAATCTGGGAAGACATCAGTGTGTCAGAACAAGTGAAAAGACTTGACACAGAGGGCACATTTTTGTTGAGCAATTTGCATTAGCACTTATGGACAAATTCTACATTTCACATGCAATTCACAAACCAACAGCAGCACTGCTAATTGGTGCAGTTGCCACTCAACTGCGGTGCCTTGTTTGAGCTATCACTAACGTGAATGAAGACTACAGACTTTTTTTGAAAAAATGCAGCAATTATTTTGCAGACTTTGAGTTGGGTTCCCCCTGCCCCCACTTTCATCCTTATAATTTCATTATCTCAATACCTTAAAAAGGACCTGGAGTAGAAAAATGCAAACCTCAGAAAAGTCCTGTTGAAGTTATTAAGAAAAAACAACCCTGTTTGCAAAGAATGACGCCCTTCATTAATATAACCATTAGCCCTACCATCACCGTGAATTTGACCGTGTTCCAGAGTGCCAATGCAAAGCTACATGTTGATCTGAAAAAATAACACTAAGTGGCAGAGTACTGGTGACTCTGAAAATCCCAGCCACTAAACCAAGGCTGTGCTCTGCACGTATCTAAAATGCTGATGGGATGACAGAATCGCTCTGTTTCCTCTTAGGTGGTATTAGAAGTTATTTAACTGAAAACAGGGCAGATCTCTCATCCATCATTCTTTATCCTTTGTAAAATCGAGTCTCCTGAGAAAAGGGAAGAGCTTCCATACCGCAGCTTTCTATTATTGCTGCTCAAAATGCTCAGGCAGCTGCGGCTCAGCTGAAGGAAGGATTGGCTGACTCCTTTTCATAAAGTTGGACGGCTATTTTTAGGTCATATTTCCTTTAGGCCCGTACAGTGCAAAATCCAAAGGAGCTAATGGGATTGGCAGGTGCATAGATTATTGGTGACCTCCTCTAGCCTAGTGTTCACATTTCCTTACTACATCTCCTTACTACAGTGAAAAAGGGAACAACCTACAATTAAAGATCTTCCTAGCTAGCCTTTTATATTCAAATGCTCAATGAGAGACCAATGCACAATAGCTAAAGATGGAACAGCATGAGAAAAACTATACAGATGCACCTAGATCTAAATAAATCTAAACCTGAACTGGATTTTTAATGGAGTATTTTGGCTGCACCTCTACAGACAAATAGGTATCTGTAATGTACTTTCATTCTGACTCTAATCTTTCTGCAGCTGCAAGAATCCCATCCCCTTTCTTGCTTCCCTTGAGATCTCCTTGGCCCCATCCTACTAAGGGTCCAACCTCACCATTGTAGAAGTCCCTAGCAGAAGCCACATCTTATGCACAGCTCCCAGCTGTGCTCTCCTCGGAAAGAACAAGAGAAACTACAGTAAGCTAGTGTAACTCCCAATCCTGATCACGAGCGGGTCTGAATCCTGGATACGGATGTCGTTTCATTTTCTGCAGTAAAGCACAAACCAGCCTGTTGGACAAACTCCTGTAACACATCTTTGTGGTGTAAATAACTCAGCTTGGGCTTCCTTCTGCCACACCCTGGGTTACACCAGTCCCATTTCAGTGATTAAATCCTGATTTGCAGGACCAATTATTTTGAGTACGACTGTACAGTCTTCTTGGAAATTGGTGCTATGTACACTCCCCGCTCCCCAGGCTGATTCGGTGGTATTCAGGGAAGCAGGGGCTGGCTGGTAGCTCTGCGTGTGCCCTGTCCCAAACACGGGACGCCCAGCAGTGCCTCTGCAGGGCTGCTCCAGAGGGCACTTCAGCCCAGCAGGGCTCTCCGCTCTCAGCCCCCCTCTGAGCATCCCTCCAGTATTCACCTGGCAAGGCATGGAAAAAGAGAGCCCCTGAAATCTCCTGGGATATGGGTTGCCTCCTTCCTTCCAGCTACTTTATCCTCTGCCTGTATTCAAAAACCAGAGAGCTGATACCTCAAACCCTTCACAAAGAAAAGCAAATGGTGCCTCTGTGAAACCACAGGCTGTACTTCCCAACGGTAGAGCAGGGCTCCAATTTACCAACACATGGTGTGGCCATCAGCTGTGATTCTACAAAAACTGCAGAAGATATCTTTGGACCTCTTAATATCTTATTTCTGACATATGGAGGGACTGGGGAGTTTGCAGCTTCCCACCTGCTTAAATATAATTCACTACAAAACATCAAACAGATGCATTCAGCCCTTTGTAGACATATCATTACCTTATGTGTTCATGTAATGCACATCTGTAGCACATTGGCAGTACACCTAGTTAATGTGTGGGAGAATCCTAGGTTCAAAGCCTCCAGTGTTTCTTTTGTTCTCTAATGAATCCTTCTTTTGTTTAGCTCCCCCTCCCCTTAGGTTGTAGCTGTAACTCTGTCATTAGCATCTTAAAAATCTTTTCCTCCAAAACTACCTACAACACTGCAATAAGGTGGGAACATACTAGGAAGCACCTAAATGAATCATGATTCTTACTTAAGACAGGTTTAACAGGTCTGGGTCACTGTTTTCAGCAGCACTGTTGCTTAGTTAGCAAACTCGGTAACCAAATATTCCCCTATAAACCAGGTGAGGTGAGATTCCTGTGCTATATTCCAGCTGGTAAGCTAGGTTCATAATGTTTCAAATAAAAGATGCATTCATGCCTACTAGGAGTGTCACAATTTTTGTGAGTCTCTGCAGACCCGCGTCTGCTTCTCAGTGTCCAAAAATCAAAGCATTCAGGCACTTCCACAGCAGCCCACTGAAAATGCTGAGCTGTATCCTTCGTGTGGAAACATTTTGTTGAATTTTCACTGGACTTCAACCTAATGACCCCAAACCTGATTTTGTAGATATTATGCATGAAAACACACATATAACACCGAGATACCATCTGCAACACAGACTGGCAGCTGTGGTGTCCACCAGATTCACTGTTCCTCCCAGTGCTGGCATCTTCCTGGGCTCCACCAAAAAGGACCAGCTACGAACAAGTTCTGGGAAACAGGTAGCAGAAGATGCTGATAAGGAAATGTTACCACGGATAGGCACAAAGACAGAAAGACTTTACTCGTGTTCTGACAGCCATTTGCCTGTGAATTAAATCATAGAATCGAATCATAGAATCGTTTGGGTTGGAAGGGACCTTAAAGGTCATCTAGTCCAACCCCCCTGCAATGAGCAGGGACATCTACTAGATCAGGTTGTTCAGAGCCCCGTCCAACCTGACCTTGAACGTTTCCAGGGATGGGGCATCTACTACCTCTTTGGACAACCTGTTCCAGTGTTTCACCGCCCTCACTGTAAAAAATTTCTTCCTTATGTCTAGTCTAAATCTACCCTCTTTTAGTTTAAAACCATTACCCCTTGTCCTATCACTACAGGCCCTGCTAAAAGGTTCGTCCCCATCTTTCTTATAAGCCCCAACTCTCTCCGCCTTTCTTCATAGGAGAGGTGTTCCATCCCTCTGATCATTTTTGTGGCCCTCCTCTGGACCTGCTCCAAATGCAGTGGGGGTTTTGCCTTTAGAAAAGTGCCAAGCTAATATTCACTGAGTTACTGTGCTTTCAGTGGGCTGACTCCAGTTCTTTCCAAAGTTGTCAGACCTCTTCTCCAAGACAGCTTAGGGACTGCTAGAGATGGCCAACAGTCAGGGTGTGATCTGGGGAATTTCCTCTGTGAGAAACCCAGCGGCAAGGCAGGCAGGCCACACCACTGGTAGAAGTGTCAGGACTCCCGAGTGCTGTGCTGCTTACACCTCACGGACATCTCCGGCAACTTAACCGCAGTGCTCATGCTTCCATGTACTGTTATCTGAATAACTGCGTACCCTAGTAAGACAGTTCAGCTTTATAAAACAGTTTGTGATTCTTAGCTGGCACGGTGATATGTGCCTGTGTCAGACAACTCCAAATTGTAACAGAATCGGCAGATTTCAGCATTCAGTTTGTCACTGCAAAAAAATCCGCTCCTTAACAAGCACAACACATTAGCAATGTGTATTGTTGCCCTATAATCATCAATTAGCATTATTATCTTTATTTAACGGTAAGTGGCATGTTTTCTTTGCTGGCTTCCTTCCAAAATCATCTGTTACTCGGAGCTGAGGTAGTAGTATGCATTCTCACTGGTTATGAGATATTTCTCTCTTAAAAAGCATAAATACACCACCACCTGAAGAATGCTGTAGTGATGATGCCCAGGAAAAAGACCACTATAAATAAAATTCTTCCTCTCCCTGACTTTTCAGAAACAATCCTGCAGCAAACTCCAGCTCCTTTGGCTAGCCACTAAAATCAGCAAAGATATGAGCCAAGGCAGAGCCCCAAGCTTTCAAAAGCTGCTGGGGGAAGTGGTATAGGGAGCTCCTGGAGTGCCCCTGCCTTCCTGTTGTTCCTCCTCACAGCAGAGTGGGAACCTCTGTCCCATAGCTCTCCGCAGTCACTGTAAGTGCGGTGACAGCCTCAGTTACAGATCACCCGGTGGTAACCTTCCTTCTGAAAACCAAACAACAAGCTCACGCAGATCAACAGCCAAATGCAGCTGCAGAAGAGGAAAGCCTGCTGCACCTTCAGCAGGTGCTGGGCATAGACATGTCTGCTTCCAAGAGGAAATGACTGAAGATTTACAATGGCGAAAGCAAGGTATACAGCCTGAAAGACTAATTAGCTTTTTCCCTCCTCTCAAAACATTTTCTTACGGCCTAAAAATACATCCTATACCTTACGTGAAACGAAGAGGAGTGCATTGACTGTTAACAGCCACATCATAATAAAATCACCTCTAAAAATTCAGGAAGCAAAGATATTCCCCTTCCCAAGCTTGTACTCAGAAGAATCACTACGAGTGTGTGTCACCAGTTTAGCATTGGCACTAGGAAGAGAAACAAGCCGGTGTTGTGTGTCTCATTTATATGTTTTTACTGTTATTTTCCCTCACTAATCTTAGACTGCTTCAAAATTAATTTTCCCTTCTTTCTTAAAGGCTGTGGCCATACTGACTAGTACAGGTGAGAAGCTACAACGTTTTTCTGAAGCCAAAGTCATTGCCCACAGGATGAAAACCTTCATCCACAATGGACTCAGCAGTCAAAACTGAGTGCAGTGCTGCAAGATAGGTCGTATGGTCTTTTCTATGGGAATGCAAACAAGATTAGGGCAGAAAAAGGTCCAAAGATCATTTAAATGCCAAAACAAACTTAATTGCCTAAGTAATTGAACTAGGCCCCACCTCCTCCAGAATAACTCGACCCGTTCAGCACTGGAAAAAACTCATGTTGACACTGCCCTTGTTTGTTTGGCTGTGTGTCAGCCCAAGAGGGTATATTTAGCTTTAGCGCGCTTGCAGGATTGCATCTTGCAGCTCAACAGGAAATCTCTGGAGTCAAAGCTAAAGATATCGCTGCACGCTCGGAAATTTACGGCCAGCTGTAAAAGTGGAGCTGTGGTGGTCAGAGTGCTCAACAGCCTTCTTTTAAATGAGCGAGGAGGCTGAATTAAACACTCCACTGTACTGAGTTCATGGCAGGCAGGGTGCACCCGCCAAGCTAAAAATAGCAAATAGAGGAGGCTCTTCTCTTGCTGGGGTAATACTGAATCGATACATCCCATTCCCATTCCCAAGCTTGTGCTCATGAGTAGGTGGGAGGGGGAGAAATCAGAGGAAGGAGAGCTGGGGACCACATGCACGTGAAGGGTTGCTGAAGGAGCACAGAGATCTCCTCCTCCTCTGAAGCTTTCAGAAATTTTAACAGTTGTCGGATCCATTTCAAAAGACATAAATCATAAAAGAGAACACGCATCCAACACAGGTTTTCTTTTCCATTAAAAAAATCTAGACACGGGTTGTGGCACCAATTCCATGGCAAGTGAACAGACAGAAAATCCTTTTCTTTCAGTCTTGCCTGTCCTCAATGTTTCTAAGCGCCATTTTGGCTGATGCTCTCGTGGCTCCTGAGCATGCCTCTCCAGTGCTGGGCGAGCACAGGGCACCTCGGCTGCAGCCTCACTTAATGCCTCAGACTCAGAGAAATACGTTACTCAGGGGAAGACTTTACTGAGGTGACTTTTGTGCTAAAAGTTGAAATGGTTAAAAAATAACCTGAGCATGGAAACTCATACCTCTAAGGTCTCTCTCACGAAGTCAGTGGCGATATCCTGGTGGATAGCCCACAGCATCAGCACACCGGGTGAGCACCTGAAGCAGCCTGATGGTACTGTGAGAAGATGCCAGCCGTGTGCCCGAACAAGTCATGCCACCTTGCTTGGTTCAGTCACCCAGAAGGTAGAAAAACCACCACAGAAGCCCAGGGAAGACAAGGCCTTGGTGCAAACTGTGACTCGTGGGGAGCTGCTCCGCATCGCCGTGTTTGCATGGCCTAATCATACAAGCTTCATAAGGCATTTTGTAAACCACTGGACCATATTAACTCAGCAAAGCTCCGTGGTACACTGAAGGATCAGGCCCTTCTACTTCACCACAGTTAAGGCATGAAAATGACCCAGGACCATTCTCTACTGCGATAATGAAAAGGCAGGATG
Organism: Aptenodytes forsteri; assembly: GCF_000699145.1. Classification (NCBI taxonomy): domain Eukaryota; kingdom Metazoa; phylum Chordata; class Aves; order Sphenisciformes; family Spheniscidae; genus Aptenodytes; species Aptenodytes forsteri. Next base: position 3,407,995 of record NW_008794447.1, read on the forward strand.
TAAAAACAGCTCTTGTTTTCTGTTAATTAGTGCTTTCTTTCTCTATCTTATCATTTTCTCTCGAGTGATGGCTAGCTGACTGTTTGCATTTCATCTCAGCTTTAGGAATTCTTTGTATGGTCCAAGTAATCCGAGTAAGCCAGAGCACACCTCTCTTTGCTCAGTGACAGGACAGCTATGTATGTTTATGAAGCAAAATCAAAAAGGAGTAAATGTAAACAAGCCGTTCCCCTTTGAAGAGCTCCTCGGGATACAAAGTGTTCTGTCAATAGCTGTGTAAGGAAGTACCGCAGCCTTAGAGTCTTGCCTGCTGTTGATACCAAAAGAGCAACTTTGTTAATCTAAATAAGATTAACCTGTTTTCTTTCAAGCAAAAAGCCGCTGGTGCCACCCTGCCTACAGCTGACTGGTCTCACAAGAACAGACTAATTTCTTTGCCTCCAGAGAGGTCATTAACTGGTGGAGAGGGGGTAGGTAGGTGGATGTAGTCTTAGGAAGTGTGCAGAATTCGTTTTTATTAACCCTACACAGGAGAAAGCTAGTTGTAAGGCTGGGGTTGGCAGCCTGATGCATTCACAATCCAGGTTTTGGACAAGTCACTCCCCTGCCTCATGCCTCAGCGTCGCCACCTGTATGGCCACAACAACAGTTCCTCTGCTTTCACCAGACTGCCCTGACCCCAGCAAGGCAGCCAGGATCCAGAGAGCTACAGTGCCAGCATGCTCTAGTTACATCCTCAGGGAATACATTTTCTCCAAAAAAGGCCAGAATTGTATTCCTTGTCTGCATGCACCTGAACAAACCAACAGGCAAAAATATTACTCAGAACAGAAGAAGGAAGAAAAGAAATTTCTCTATCCTATTCGACTCCCGCTTCCTTTGAGCAAGGTTACTAAAAACATAGGTTAAGGAGCAGGCAGGAGAAGGAGAGCAGGCTTCTTGGCTAAAAATGAGGGATTTGCTGTGGCCCAGACAGTGCCAGCTTTTCTGGATCCTGAGACAAGCCTCTCCTTATTTCCAGAGCTGGGTGAGACGGAGCAGCAGAGCCCCGTGAATCTGTCATGGCTGTCGGGAGCTGACAGCTGCGTGCTCCCCCTTCAGCAAGCTGCTTCCTCTTTGTCAGGTGTAATTTGAGTGCTACACACCACCAGGCACACATTCGGCCCCTCATTACAGGCGCCTCTGCGGTGCCAGAGCAAGGCTCGGTCGCCGTTGGAAGACTTAAGGGATGATGCTGAGACGGGGGCCGAGGCTGGCCATGGCCAGCTGCTTTCGGCTGCTCCTGCAGCAGTGCTGCTTGCGGGAGGAGGTGCTGTGCCTCTCGAGCTGCACCGGCGTGTTACACTACCAGCACTAGCTTGTTGCTGAATCCACTAAAGGAAGCAAAATTCAGCAGTAAACAGGAGACCCCTCAGCAGGGAGAAACCCTGCAGATTTCCCACGAGTGGAAGAACTCGAGAAGGTGTGGAGCCCTTCTGCGCTGAGGCACTGGTCCAGCCGCCTGAGCACGCGCCAGGGTAAAAGGCTGCTCAGCAGCCCGCTCTCCTGGGGCAGCTCTTCAGGATGGTGACAGCTCCGCAGAGCAATGCGCCGCGATCCCATAAACTTGCTGTGCCAAGTCATGACCTGATTGGCAGATGATGGGAGTCAAGCCACAGTCCCCTGAGTACACACCAGATGCTTAGGCTGCAAAACCACTGCTTTGGTTAAGCTGTCTACACTTTCTATTATGTGATGTACTTTGAGCTAAAAAGGCTCTCCTTGGATAATCCCGGTGTTTTAGAGCTTTACCGCCAGGAGTGCTCTCTAAGGGCACTGTTTAGAGAAGTGTCATATACGAACGACAGAATCACAGAAGACAGAGATGGAGAGGATCACCTAGCCCGTCTCTCAGCCTGTACAGGGTTGCTCCCATGAGGACTTTTTAGTCCAACACACAGGAATTACTGTAACGAGAGAATCTCACAGCACATCAATGCTCCTTAGCAAACAACAAAAAGCCTGGGAAGAGGAGGTGATCAAGAACTTTCTGATGTATGCCCGTTAGCAGACAGGTCCTTCTAGAAACGGCCTGGAGAGTGTTCTTGTTAAAAGCCAACTGGATGAGTGACATTTTAAAAAAAAAAGATACGTGTGTCACTTTTCACCTGCTTCCCCCTGGCTCAGTTCAGACAATTACAGCTTAACTACCAGGGTTAAGTTGAAGCCTTTCACAATGTCAGAATATAAGATAGAGAGGGACACTGTCAACTTCTTCAGGTATTGAGATCTCATTTATGAGAAGGGAAGGCATTCTCCATCAGCTCTTTCTTTCACATCTGAAAGAAGTAAGTCCAAGTAGTTACAAAGGAAAAATGTGGTGGGTGTTTTTCACAGTAGCCTTTACCTGTGGTCCGTCTTTCATTCGCGTGGCTGCTGTGAGAGGAGCCTACTCAGAGGCTCTCTGGGGTAAAACTGTTTTGCCATTTGACAAAAGGGAATGGTGCCTTCCCCACAAGCCTCCTCCCGATGAGCTCCATCAGAAGTTTCCCAAGCGAGTTCCCAGCAGGGCCGTCACCATGCCACCCACAAGTCTGATGGCTCCATGCCCAAGGACAACATGTGCTCGTGGGTACAGACTGAACTGGCAGTGTCGCCACCCTTGAAATCACATCCCTGCATGTGCAGCGAGGTGCTGCTTTACCATCCTCCCTTGATGCACTCCCTGAAACTGTCACTTGGCACTAAGAGAGGGGAACTGGGAGCTTACCTTTAAACAAAGGTGCCTACTCACAGGCATGAGATGCCTCTGAGTTTCATTCAGCTCTAATGTGCTGTTGAGGCATGGCAAACACCTCTCAATGGGAAGGTGAAAGATAGGTAAGAAAGTGGTCTGAAAGCTTCTGCAGCCTGGGAGTGAGATGCCCTTCTCACACTATTGAAGAGGCTAAGAAAGTAGTCAGGCTTCTAATAACTTGTAACGTACCAACCAACACCAAGCTATAGGTACCACTGGAAGATACAGCACTGCGGTGATCACTGCTTCTGCAGGAAACTCTTGAAAGGACAGGATGCTCCTGGTTTCTGGAGTGCTGCAAATCTCAGTGCTGCAGCTCTCTTGTGTTTCAAAACTGGGAGCTGGTCTCTCCTTCCTCCACCAGACAGTTAAGGAGATAAAATAAGACACCTGCAGTTGCTTCTGCTCCAGACTTAAAACTTTACATCCGTGGAGTACAGAAACTTGCTTAAAAAATACAAAAGCTGAGGTGAGACATTCAATCACCTGACTGCAGGAATCAAAGTCTTGGGACAAAAATCAACAGATAAAATCTCAAGGTGTGACATTACCACTCTGCTTATACATGGCCAGGTTCAGCAAGGGATAAATAGAAGAGACACTGTTTTCCATGAAGAAGCCGAGAAGGCAGAAACTTAAAGCAAAATGATGTATAAAGCTATTAAATTTATTTCTAGCATTGCCAACATAACTAAATGTTATGATGGCATTTAGTTATGATTAGAAAGGGAAGATAGGTTTTGCTGTTTGTTTAATACCATTTCTTAAGACTTTTTTTTCCCAATTTGCTGTTTTTAATACCATTTCTTAAGACTTTTTTTTTCCCAATGTTTAAGTAGTTATCTGGAGCACTAGAAGTCAAGAGATGCAGCCCTTCGCTTGCCCAGAATCCACTATCGGATCCTGAACATATCACATATCTGGGGTGGAGCACTAGAAGTCAAGAAATCCAAGATGCAGCCCTTCGCTTGCCCAGAATCCACTATCGGATCCTGAACATATCTATACAATGGGGGTAACACTTCAAGTGTGTTGAGACACATGTGCAAAGTACTATTAATTCTTCCATATACTTTAATCACTTTCAGAGCAAAATTTGTGCTTGGACACTTGCACAAAGACCATGCCAAAAGCAATGGACGTGCACGTACACTTTCAAAAAAGAGGCTTTGGCTTCCTGAAGGGAAAGTTTTTGTTGTTGTTTGGTTTTCAGCAAAGGCTTTTTTCCAAGGGCACAGGGAACCACCCTTCTGCAAAACAACAAATTACAAGTGTTTCCCTCAACCGCACACGCACTCTGTGGAAACTTAAGAGAATTCATTTGGGAAAGCAGGGAGGGACTGCACCAAGCTCTGGGAGGAAGGTTTTATTTCTTTTTCTCATGCTTCTCATTGTTAAATGATCTGCCTCTCCTCCAGGCCACGGTACACTTAGCATACCTTTAGCTTTAATTGCTGTCCACATGCATCTCTGCCTGTGAGGTTCACTTAGCTACCTCATTTCACGAAGCAAATCCCAGACTTCTCAGACTGGTGTGGGACCCTAGGGGATGTGGCAGTAAGCAGTAACCCTCCACGAAGAAATGGTGCTTGTGAGGAATTTTACTGCTGTGTCCACTTCCGATGCAAAGAAAGGGAAGGGGCAGCTGGCTGAGGGAAGGGGGAAGAACAAATTTATACCTTCTGGGGCAGCAAAGCCACAGTAACCTTCTGTTCAAATCTTCTACAAGATGCTTCTTTATACTGACCACTTTCCACCCACTCTCAACAGCTCCCTGTTTTAACGCATGGCCCATCCTTGCCCTCTCCTACTTTCTGATATTAGCCTGCAGCAGTGCATAAAGTGCTCCAGGATTCTGAGCTGCAACACGTTCCTTTTTTTCAGCAGAAACATCTGTTTTCAGGGACTTAACATGCAGGCACGCACGTGGCCCTCTCCTTCACACCAGCTCTGCACTGGCATCTTGTCCACTGACCCAAATGAAATTTGTACTGTACAAACCAGTCCGGACAAAAGTCAACAATTTTAGACACCAGAGGTCTCAACCAGAATGAAGATGGCAAACGACCCAATAACACACAACTACTGCTGTCACCAAAAAGTCTTTACTTTCACCAAAAACTTTTTCTCAGAAAATCTCTACCCATGTCATTTTGATACACTGTGAAAATTGCTTAAGTAGGTTTCTGATGCTCAGCATTTTTAAATCTTCTATACCAATGACTAACACCTTTTTCTGTAGAAAATGTGGTTTCTCAGAAGAGGCCATTGCAGAATTTGGGATGCCAGGAGAGACAGGACAGCTCAAAGTCCTGTTGCAGTACTGGGGTCATCTGTGACCTGCCCATTTTGAAATAAAAGTCTCACTCATTATTCATGTTTGTGGACATCCTTAATCACTGGATACAGTGTTAAGGCCTTTAAATAAGTACACGTGTCAGAAGACAGACCTGTGCAGCGCTGTGGTCAGGCTGAGGCTACTGAAAGGTTCAGCAGCCAGAGTGGTTATGAAAAACAAGCATCAGCATTTATTTACAGATCCACATCCATACCCACCGGTTTGGTTTTATTTTCGTCCGCAGTGGGATCTTCCATCTATATAGCCTTTGAAATATGAATCTGTAACTTTATTTTGGGGGACAGTCTTCAAAATCATTTGTTACCAAATGTCATGCTCTTGAGTTTATTTCAACTACTGCTCCTTCACTGTGCTAAAATAATGAATAATAAATAATGGTGGCGGCAGCAGCAATAGTGGCAGCTGCAGAGAGACATCCAAACCCAATCCATACTACAAAAGGAAACAAGTCATATCTATTTCTCTCCTTCTCCTTTAATTTCTTTTCCCATTTTTTACCATGGATTCTGCTGTCATTATTGTCCACTTTATCTTCTGCTTCTCCTGCTTCTTTCTACCAAGGAGTTTGGAGGTCTCTAAGAGGTCAAAGGATTTCACATCAGCCCTCTGCTTATTTTAGTTACTGACTGTTACTGGAATACGTAATTAAATCCTAACAACTGGGTAAGAAGGAGGTGTCCCTACCAACTTTTGCTCTTACTTTTCCATAGATCTTATGCCTTTTGGGCCCATCCTGGATAGGGATGATAAAAGTCTATTCAAATAAATGTTAGTCAGCATACCTACCCCACTGGACACCAATTTAGTTTATTATTCTTCCCTCTGTCACCTTGGACGCTGCTGAACTGGAAAGCGCAAGTAAAACAGTGCCTGAAGGATGAACACTCACGATGCCATCGGATTCCTTCTCCCATGAGCACTGGGTCTGTTCTCCAAAGTGCCTGGTCTGCTGACAAGTTGCTTTTCCTTGGCTAGTCACACAGGAAACCACCAAGGTTGCATTGTGGTCTCTTCTGGCTGACTTATCCCTCACACCACGATAGGACTGAACGGCTCTTACCAAGCTAATAAAAAACCCCGTGTACATACATGTTAGAGCTCCGAGAGAGAATTGCAGCCTGCGGAGGCAAGACAAAATACTTAATAGGTCTGAAAACGCTGGTGAAAGAGCAAAGTAAAGCATAAGAAAGATTTATCTGTCTGTGATCAGAGGCTGCTCCAGCCCTGAAAAACAGCCATCTATCTGCTTGCTCCCCTCTCCAAATTTGACTTAAAAAGTGAGTTTCAAGAGAATGGCTCAGCAGGGGCTTTTAGTGACTGAAATACTAAATCTGTGACTTTCATACAAGACGCAGGAACAGTCCTGTGTGATCTGTACGCCAGGCTGATTACCGGATCTTTGTTCCCTAAAACAGCCACGGTAAGGAGTGCTACAAAGCTCACATCTTGGAGGAAAATGGGAAATGATTCACTCTGACCACCTCTGACCACTAAATGGACACCACTTGTGGCACTAAAAAGGCAATGCGCCATCTTGTTGGCTGGAAAAACAGTGACATTATTTCTAAACCGTGGCCTCACAAAGTGCTTTCACAGATGGGCAGAACTTGAACACAGAGTTTTACTTAAATACTGGGACTGGGTAAAAAGTTTCTTTTGAGACTTCTCTTCCCTGGAAAATTACCATTTCAACTGCATAACATTCATCACAACAGGTTCCTGTTTTCAGGGGAAAAATTAATAAGTTTTGCCAAATACTGGGGAAAAAAGTGCTTAGAAAAGAGAACACTTCAGAAAAATCTTCCAATTTTCAGCAAAACACTTTCACATTTTTCAAGAAGAGTCACTAGTTTCTACAGAAGAAAAAAACTACACTCTATCCAGCAGTACTCGACGCCAATTTTTGTCCACTGTCACTCCCTTAAAGGCAACCTTCTGACCAGTCAGATGGATGGCTTTGCTGATGGCTCAGCATTTAACTTGATAGATCGCTGTATACAAAAACAAACAAAATACCCCTGCGCAAACTAAACAGCACGTGCTGACCACTTCTAGAAGGTACAGCTTCTTTGCAAAAGTGGATTCATTTTGCGACAGAAATGGATCTGTTCTGTAACAAATTATAAATACTATAAGCTGACCTGGTTATTGTAATGCTTACTATATAAATGTACTCATTTCATTTAATTAAGGGCTACCGAAAAAAGAAACCGGGAAGGAAGCAAGTAGTCCTGACAAGCCATCTGTTAGCAATCATGGGTCTGCTGAGAGACAAAACTTGCACTACTAGCACTAAAGATCCTATCGCCTGCCTCTAGCCAGCTAACAAATGGTTTGGAAAGGACTCCACACAAATCAGGTGAGAACAAGAACAAAAACTAAGGAAGTTCAGAAAGGGACCCTACAAAAGAGAAAAGGACTTGCTGGGGGAAGAAGACTGGCAAGGACATCTGCTAGGATGTCCTGAAAAGTCTACCTAAGGTACCATCTCCTGGACAGGTAAATGTGCATGTGCACCACTGATTTACAATATGTTTTATCCATAGGGTCTCTCCCTACTGTTAGAATAAAGAAGACTTTGTTTGCCACTGGCCATGTGCTCCTACGAGGAAGAACCAGATTTGTCCAAACTCAGTCCAATCCAGCTGACCACAAGATAGTATATAGTCTACAGCCCAGTGTAAGAGTAGGAGGGTGTCAGACATGAGTCTTGGGAAAGATAAAAACTTGATGCTCAAGCCTTGCAAGACAGACTTGAGAGAGTCCAGGAAGGGAACAGAGAAGTTACTATCTCTGTCGCTGTGCCAAGTCTCACTTGAGATTTGGAAGCTTCAAAGAGTTGAATTTCATGACAGTCTTCCACTTAATAAATGTACAGAATTAGTCTGAAGGACCTGGAGGAAGGGAGACATCAGCTGCCTTCTGGGGCACATCAGGGAACCAGAGTTCTACCTTTGCCATCGTGTGTGGCTTTCTTTGTACGTTAGGAAGGGTCATAGAGGTGGTTCCTTTTCTAGATACAGAACAGCATTATTTGTGAACTGTATTTTTTACAATGACAGTAGTCTGGAATCAAGTTATGGCTTTTGAAGCCAACCAATGCAGACAATGAAAACACCTGTTACGCTGCCCCTTGCTCTCCCACAAGCGCTCTTCTCTATAGATACACACACACGTGTGTAAAAATAAAGCAACAAAAATGCTCCTAATCTTGAGGTTTTTAACCATTGAGCTAGGGGACTTGTCCAAGGGCACTCTGTTTGTCAGATCTAGATTCCTGACAGGAAAATGCTGTAGCTGTTTGGTTTTTATTTAAAAAAAAAAAAAAAAGAAAAAAGAAAAAAGTAACATGCCTGTGCTGTAGAAATTATAAAGACAGTTCTTTGGAGCAGACAGTGAAAGACCTGGCAGTTCTCTCTGGCTGTGTAGCTCAGTGTGACTAACACGACCAAATGTCAACACACGCTCCCTAAACCCTCACCCGGACTAATCTAGCAGTAACTGTCCCTGCTGACGGGGAGTTTCTTAAATCAAAGTTCCAAGCAGCAACTTGATGGATGCGCTGCTCTAAGCGGTGTGGAGCACGGCCACGCTGGGCAAGCTGATAAACAGCCACACGGCGCTGATTAGATCTACCCACTCCTCTCCCTCTTAGGACGCAGTGTCGCATTCAAGGTTCACAGCCCAGGAACATGCTGCAGAGCCTAAGTCTGTACTGGCGCCGGCTTGCTCCTGCCTGAAGCAAAGGGCTGTAAAAATCACTTTGCCTCCTCATTTGCAGTCAGGCTCTGCTTTCCACTGCTAAACACCTACGTCCCTGCCTCCTGGCTTTCCATGATGGGACATCCAAAATTGACAGGCATCTCTGCAAGCAGCACAGAGGGGAGCAGCTCTCAGCTGCCACTAGCTACAATAGCTAGGGAGTGTTTGTCAGGGTGGCTGGTGGCAGACCTCTATATAACTGAAAGTGAATGGGGCTTCTGTGCGCCTTTCATGCCATTGTGTACAACTGAAGTGCAGGACAATGAGAATGGAAACATTTTGCCTGTTGTTGACATCTAACTGCCTCCTGGAGGATACAGTCTCCACCAGACAGATGGCTAATTTCTTTACCCTAACCTCCTCCTACAGCACTCCAGTGTTAGTACGATGTTCTGCCCCTGGAGTGAAGCCCTAATTGCTGTCAAATGTTCAGAGACAAAAGTGGTGTCTACATATCATTCATGCAAGTGTTGTTACTAGTGTGTGAATTAAACAGCAGAAGCCACTTGTCAATTGACTCCAACGTGAGCCGTTTTGCTCAAATGCTGGCTCGCATTTTAAAGGATCAAGGTTGACAATTTTTATTTCAGCGCAGGCAGGGACCGTGTGCACTAGAAGATGCAGCATCTTTCACTGAAGGACCCTCAGCCGCTCTGCCTCCATTAGGCTTACAAAGGATGCGGGGTGCTCTTTCCTCAGATCATTCAGAAATCCTCCCACTGAAGAAAAATGTTCATTTTCCTTTGTCCTCACCAGCTAAAGCCAAGTGGCTGTTCAGCGTGAAATGGGCACTGAGCACAAAGCCAAGACATAGAGTTCCTCATTTGTCTCGTTCACACATAAGACATATTTTGGGACCGACGAACTTCTTGCTTCCTGGAGATGCGGCTGCCATTGAACAGACAGGTAATACTAATGGCCAGACGGTGACAGCCAGCTATTGGTAGGCTGATTGGATGCACATTCATCTTCAAATTATGTTGTGTGACAGCACAGGCTGCTGAACACCATTTTAACATGCAGAGTAACTCCTCAGGAGGCTCTTCATTATGCATTCAGTGGGCTATTTTCAGACTAAACAGCATGTCAGTGGCTGTGTTTATCCCTTTCCACCTGGGCAGAGGAAACAGTTCAATGTCCCTCCAGGGAATTAATATATATTACAACCTACACGTCGATTCTCCTCAACAGACAGAAATGGCCAGACATATTACATGTTTCCAGAAAATATTGAAGTCCTGACAATGAGGGATTGCTAGGGGAAAAAATATGTTTGAGCAGAGATCCTCAGTTAAAAGGAAGCCAAATTCCCCAGGATCAGCATGAAACGCTCTCTGCTGTCCCTCCGCATGGAGGTGTGCATGCACTAACATGCACAGAGACATGCATGGTCTCTCACACAACTGCTTCTGATAGCGCATTGCAAGGGGCATGCTTTTCCTGTGTCTAAAATGGTGTTAGGAAGCATGGCGCCCGGATCCCCCGCAGCCTTGTGAGCTGCACCACATCAGTGTCCGCCCCGGAATGCTGCTGGCCGCTCCAGGGCTGAGCAGGCAGCATCTGCAATGAGGCTCAGGGGGGCCTTCCCGCTCTTTCTGTCTCCTTCCCAGCGTGATTTACTTCCACTTGCTGCGAATACTTCATCTCGTGCCCTTTAACAAATTCTGCTGGTGGCTTCCTGGGAATGGATTCATGCCCATGCCTGTAACTCCACAGCAGTGACTGAAGAATGTAAAAATCAGTATTCTTCCTCTTCTTTTTCTTCCCTTAACCCACATAGCTTTAACAAAAAATGTCACCTGCAAGAAGCTATTCTCCCCAAACCTGGGGTAACACCTGGGACTTTTCCTGGACCTAGCAAGACCACAGAGAGCAATAAAAATGACTTTTCCTGGCCCTAGCAAGACCAATAAGTGTTACGGGGACGCCTGTGGTTTTCTTGCTAACGGGGAGGGGGGGGGGGGGGAAGCCTGGCTGGAGATGGTGAGGGAGGGACGACACCGGTGTCAGAGACGGCAGGGAGAAGGGTGGGAGGTGGGCAGTGAGGCCTCGTGGCAGGAGAGCGGTACCAGGGGCAGGCCTCCTCCTTTGAGAGCTCATGGTCCAGCACAGACCAGGAGCTGCAGAGAGGTACCTGAGCCCCAAAGGCAAGATCCCAGGTCTCAGCCCACCTCAGTCCTACCATGTCAGGCTCCTAGCAGGGATTCAAGCCAAGATGCCGACTCTGCCATTTATTTATTCCCAGACTTTAAAGTGGCTGCACTACAGCACTGAGCTATATCAAGTTTGGCACAGTCCGGGCTCAGAGCAGAGTGTGATCCAAATGGAGCCACTGCTAATTAAACACCTCTAATTAAACACAGAGACATGACCAGTGGTTCTGGAAGTCCCTGAGCTGCAGACTGCTGAAAGCTCAGAGAGTCTACTGGGGGAAAGCTCCACAGCCTTCTCCTGCCCTCACGCTCCTCCCGAGGCATCGGCTCACACCCACCATCCAGGATGGAATGCCAGGTCCACGGACTCAGGCTGGTCACCGTTGGGTCCTTAATGTCCTTCTCCCCACCATTTCCAGCAGTGCACGCGGGAGGGCGGCAAGGGAGGAAGTTACATGTGTTCAGTGAGCAGCCCTGACACAGGAGATCGCAAGGTCAGTAGCCCCCCTCTCCACCGGTAAAACCTAACCCGAATTTGAAATGAAAGACTGTTTATTAAAATTGACATTTCTATGGTGCCTGCCCAGCTGATTAGAAGTAACAGCTGTGAAGCCGGCAGTGAAGAGGCCTGATATCCCAGAAGCTGCAAAAGCACTTTATATCCTGCTTCATTACTGATTTAACAGCCACAGGAAAAGATTTAGAGCCAAGTTTCTGCAGCCTGCGAGGGCTGTGCTGCTCTGCGTAACCACCTGCAGTGCCAGCTGCCCAGCCAAGGGGAGCTTTGTCACCAGTGTCCTGGGCTGGAGCAGACGCGAGGGATGCTTGTGCGAGTGCCTGCATGTGCGGGGTCCGGCAAGGGTCTGCTGACAGCTGCAGAAGGTGGAGGAGATCCCCGGCTGCTCCAGGACAGGCAGCAGAGGATGGAGGTGCTGCTGGCGGCTCCTCAGAGGCAGGGCCATTCCTCCTAACAGCGATGGTAAAGCTCATTTGGGGTGGCTTTCTGTGGCAGAGGAATACTGAATTCATTATACTGCAGGGAAAAACTGAGAGGTTAAAATAAAATGGCAGCAGGTGCATCTAATAAGATTACAAGGTCCCCCTGGGATGCACTGGGAGAGCAGTTTAACTGTGTATTTTAAACCAGACTATACTGTTGAAATCAACAAGATTTTAGTTGCAAAAGGCAAGCTAATTGGGAATTCAATTCATGATTATTCAGGTATAAGGCATAACACAGAGATGTGCTCAAATAAAATCTGCTTGATCTAAGCTAGGAAGAACAAAGTGGATGTACCTCATGAGTACAAAATGTATGAGACCTGACTATGGAGATACAGGTGGAAGTATACCTTACAAGAGATTTCTGTACTGTCATTAAAAAGACATTCCAGTGAAAACAGAATGAAATATATTGTCCTAAAATACCATTTAGATTCTGAGGCTTTCTGCTTTAATACCTCACACAGCCTCAGAGAAGGGGCTAGAAGTGCCAGTATATCACCCTGAACTAACCAAGCTGTTCTCAGATCTGTAGCTTACAGATGACCTTATATAATGAACTGATAAAAACCTTAAACTTTATTTTAATATATCTGTAAAAAAATTAGAGACAAACTGTAATTCTGCCGTGTTGCATCTAAACAGTACCTGTACAGCCACCTTTCAGACGTGCTCATAAGGCAGAACTGACAGCCTGAATGGAGGAGATGCTCCGAAGAACCTACACAACCCTTCAAATAAATCTCTGAATTCCTATTTGAGTCAATCAATCTGCCTCTCCAAGTGTCAGCTGGTAACACAAACATCTGTCAGCATCCAAGTGCTGCAGTCACAGGGTAAGCTATATTCACAGCTGGAAACTTAGATTAGCAATTGCTTACATTTAAGTAAAAGATAACCCTGGATTATGCATTTCACACAGCAGAGGTTAAAAACGAGACTGGGGCTTGGGTTAATGCCAGTACAATGTTTCTGTCTGACCCTGAGCACATATAACGTTGCCTCTAGTAACGTTTCCTCTCAGTTCCACCTTCTGTGCTGTCCAGGAAAAATAAGGAAGGGCCCCCACTGCAACTGAGACTCACCTGCACAGCTTGTAGATCCAAAAGGAGTCAGCTTTTACTATCAAAAATCCTACCCTATTCTCTGTGGGCACCTTCCAGCTTCTGCCTGGGAGCATACGCTTGCTCACCTCTATATCATTACATTAGCTTGCATGTTGACAACTGCTATTAATGTCTATACAGGTATCTAAGCACTCTATGGGATCCCACCAGCCCTTGCAAATCTCTGCCTCTAGGGCTCAGGAATAGAAAGCATCTCTATATATTTCACCTGAAAAGATGGCAGTAAGGCAGACATTTTAGCTAGCTAAGTAGAAACAAATATGTTTCTCAAACAAGCTCCAGCTGGGCCATCCCAAAAGGCCTGCAACATCAACAGGTGACTGGTAACAGACCTCTTAGTGGTAATGGATAAGGAAGGCTATTCTCAACGTACTGAAGACCCAGCTTCCTGGGGGGCTTAAAGAGATGTGCCCATTTCTGATCTGGCCCTAGAAATGGGCAAGGAGCTACTGAAACGCAACTGGCACCGGTGCAGGTTTTGCTCACTTCTGAGCACGGGGCACGCATCCTGCCCTCTCTGCCAGCAAGCAGGCACCTTCCTCCAAATCCAGCTGCTCTGACTGAAAAGCTCCCCCTCCCCCACATGGTCCCTACGCTGTTTTCCATTGCCTTCTAATGAGAAGTGATAATTCACTCAAATCATCCAGTGCAGAAACTTGTGTAAGTGCTTTCTACTCCACTGCAGTCCAAATGAAAAGGGTTAAATAGTACAAACAGCAAGTCTTTTCTAACCTGCTCCTTTTAGCTGAAGCAGGTCAGGGACTATTCACAAGAGCAGCGATGCCAGCACACTTGAGGAGAGAAGCAATGAACTCTTCCAGTAACCGCAGCATAGTCATTGGCAGCCTGAGCTCCTACCTGCACCCTTCCCCAAAGTGGCAGGATCCAGCTAGACCAAACCATCTGAACCTTGATGTCTAGTTACGATGTGTAAGAAGGAGAGCTTAGCTTAATTTTAGCTCTTGGGTAGAATAAGAGGAGTGGAAATGAGAAAAATTTGCATATTTCTAATAGTCCGGAGCAGCTTAAACAGAGAGGAGAAACCACCACCACCACCTTTTCTGAGTTATTTCTCAGGCATGAGCAGTACTGGAAAACCTGCGAGGCTAGCCTTTGACTACACGTGCTCCCTGGAAGTGGTCAATCCCTGCTTCTCCTTCCCAAAAGAAACAAAAGCAGAAGGGGAATTATTTCTCGTACCTCAGAAATGGCACTGCTCACACAAGACTATCCATTGTAAGTGACGCGTGTACAACGTTGCGTTACCCTCTTCAGTGCCACCCATCTATCACACCTACAATGCTGCTATCTATTAATATTTTGTTGAAATCTCTCTACCTGTACATTTCCTAGTGCATCACTCACAGAAGTGTTGATGAGCAAACTAGACCCCTAGTAAATTCTACAGGAAGATACAAAGATTATTTTTAAATCAAGCAATTAATGAAACAACTTTACCATGATTCAGAAGCACTTCAAGGGGCTAGAAAGTTAACAGAAAGATAACCACACATCTGACTGCAAAAAAGATGCAGATTCTTCTATACTTTCAACCAAGGTTTCCCAGAGCTGCATTCACAAAGGACTACTGGTTTAGCTCTCTAGGAGGTACCAGGAACACTGACTCGAGCAACCAGGGTCTCAAGCGGGAATCTGGTCCAATTTTCTGGATGGCTACCCTATGAAGCAGCATCCCTGTATTCAGCAGATGTAAAAAATGAAAAAAGAAACACCCAGCAGCTGGCCCTGGGGTTGCTGTTTGGCACTGCCAGGAGGAAGAGCCGGGCCCTTTCTCCAGGCCATCTTCCTTTCCTCTCTGACTGGGGACTCCCATGGTCCCTCATGTTCCGGCTTTCCCTCCAGTGAAATCAGAACCACTCCCGTGCCGTCAGTCAGAGCCGGTGAGAGATGCCAGTGACTAAATGGTGCAATATGGCACTCAGTGAGGCTATTTGAGGGGCTACGTCAAGGAGCAGGGACAGCTCACCTTCCCCTTCTTGTGTGGGGGCTGCTCGCCCATGCCAGCCCACAAGATCAATGAACCACTTTGCAGTGTGGGAGTGCAGCTCTCGAGATGACAGTCCTCACTGAATGACACAAGGGCTTCATCACCTCCTCTGGCAAGCGCTTCAGTGCAGGAAATCATCCCTCCCCTATCACTCCTCACGGGAACTGCCATTTTTTCCACCAAGTCAGCAGCTTCCTTAGAACTGAGACCCACCGTGAAATAGGGTGCAGATGCAGATATTTTAATTCCATTTTATGATTTTTAACATCTTCACCTCAAAGGCAAGGTGCTTTTTAACCCTGGTTCATTTTTAAACAGCAGGAAATGTAGTTTAATATGTTTTTCAAAAGTGGTAAGAACAGAAAGGGAAAAATACAGGCAATTGGGAGAATAAATGGAACAGGAAACTGAATATTGTATCTGCAAAACAGTATGTACTTTTCATGCAGAGCTGATTAGCATGAACCAAAGGGTTTAAGAAAGCAAAAAGTACGGTACTAGAGAGAGCAGGATGCCATTGCTAACACAAAGGTCTTTATCCCTAGCACTTCACGTCCCTTCTTCCTGACCCTTGGCCCTTTACATCTTTGTGTTCCAGTTTTCCTAAAAAGGAAATCACAACTGCTTCCTTCCTAATAATTAGGAGGACAACCCCTGTCACTAACTGGCGCTGTCAGCACACCTACCACTGACAGCAGTGGGGGATCTGGGCCAGGAGGGCTCCCCAAGCTTGGCCCTACTGTGTAGGAAACAAGCTGAAATCTTTGCACTTCCCTGCAGCATGCAAACTCACTCATCTTCAGTTTGACAGTTAGCTGTCAACCACTGATGGATAAAGCTGGGGCTGTGTCCATCCCACTGCACTTCCACTACCTGTGTGGTAGGGAGAGCTTCGCTGCTGGAAAAGCCTCTCTTGCACGGCTGCAGTCCATTAAGGCAAACTGCAATCTGTGCCAGTTCACCTTAATGTGCTGGGCTGTGAGCTACGGCAGCTCAGGAGCTGATTCAAAAATGATTAAGCCGCTCTCGCTGCAAGGAGAGCTACTTCGGGACCAGGGGTGGATGACAGCTGGGCACAGCAACTTCCTCCACTGCTGCACGTTAACTCACAAACATCTGCGGGCCAAGGCCCTGAGAAGGAAGGAGGGTCACCGCGGGACTCCACGGGTCACAGTCTGTTTTAATACAGACCCTGACAGGTACATACATGTGTGTGGCGCATACATGTGTATGGCCGTGTGCCATCTCTTTGCGGTTTTGCTGCCATACACCTTATCTCATTCCCACCCACAGACAGGGCTTGTAGCCCATAAACTATTTTTTCCTCACTGTTGCAAATGCTTGTGTGTTCACCGTAACTTCTTAGAGAGAGGGAGGAGTGCCTGTAGAGCATGGAAAGGGCAATCCGAAGAGGGAAGGATGCTGGTGGCTCCGACTGCCATGCCCAGGGCCTGGCACTTTGGCACCTGGGAGCCAGCAGCAGGAGAGTGCACGGTGGGCAAACGTTTATCCCCTCTTCTCAGCCCAGAGACTCTGCTGGAAACAGTGCAAGCAACTTGTCCGGGAGACTCCAGCTGCCAGTCAGCCACGCTGGCTGCACTCCTTTGTTTCTCAGTCTTTCTCTTAGGGCCCTGCACAGAGGGAGGCTGAAGCGTGTGCTCAGCAGCTGGGCTCCATGCCTACAAAGAAAGAAGGGAAGGAGATGTCTGAAATACTGGCAGAGCAGCTTGTTTGCAGCAAGGAAAAGAGGCAGTGTCAGCTCTGGCGCTGCACTGGAAATGGAAATGGGCTTCTCCTGTGGAGACCAGTGAAGTAAGTGGGTGCCGCAGAATCAAATGCAGGTTGTATTTCAGAAATAACAGGTATCACTACTGAACGGCCCTTAACAGCAATACATGACTCGCCAGCAAGGCAACAGGCACAGGCTCGTACAGAGAGCCAGGAGCATCCCTGCAAGATGCTGCGAGCCAGCATGTTGCTGGGTCCCACAGCAGTGGCTCTCATGCCACCATGCAGCTCTGCTGCCCAGCTCACGTATCCCCCCGCACACAACCCAGGTTGTAGAGGATGCTCCGGCCAGGCTCCAAGGGATGGTGCGCTCCGGAGAGAGGAGTCTGGCCCACCAAGGCCCAGTGGCAGAGCAGGAACACAAGCCAGACCTCCAGACTTCCACTCCAGGCTTCCATGCCCCTTGCCTTTAGCCCCCTTGTTCATATGTACTGATTTTACTTTATATATAATTTACATATTTATACTTAGTTGCAGCTATGCCCCCAAAACTACTCAGACCACTGAGGTTCAACGAACGGTTAAGAAAAGATCATTTTGATAGCAGCAGTTACAGAGATATATTAAATACAATAACAACTACACCCCGTGTTTCTACTGTGAAAGTGAAGGGGTGAATTAAGAAGCGCCCTCTTCATTTGGTTTGTGGCTGGGGGGTGGTTTTGGGGCCTGTTTTTTTTTCCCAGGGAAAGAGCAATCGCAGCTTTGCGGCTTCCCGGAGCAGCTGTCCTCCTGCACCGCTGCAGCCGGCAAGCTGACACCAGACCCCGGTGCTATGCTTTTTATGGCCATTCCACTTCTAATCGGAGCAACAAGGAGCATGCAGAGTCATGCACCGACCCAAGGAGATATTAGCTAATTGAAATTGTGCCGGCAGTGCACTAAATGCTAGTCACTTAAATCAATCTCTTGCTTCTTCCTCTCACCTCCATCTCATTCTCTCCACCTTCCCCGCGCCTCCATCTCCCTCCCCCTCTCCTCCTTCTCAGCCCCTCCTTTCCCAAAATCCCCCGTCTGACTCCTATACCCTCCAGGGCGATTAAAGCAGGACCAACAACAAAGGGAAGGCGACAGGAAACCCTATTATTTATCCCCTGCAGCACACTCTCCCCTTGGGCTTGCAGTACCCACCCCTGCTGCAGGTAACTGCCCCCCAGGCCTGGGGGCCGATGGTCCCCACCAGCTTGGATACCTGGGGTGCTGTGCAGTTGCAGTGGGCGCCTTCCCCCCTCCCTGCACCTAAGAGGCACTCGTCTTTCTCAGAGCAATTCTTTATGACTGCCCAGGGAAAGAGCAATCGCAGCTTTGCGGCTTCCCGGAGCAGCTGTCCTCCTGCACCGCTGCAGCCGGCAAGCTGACACCAGACCCCGGTGCTATGCTTTTTATGGCCATTCCACTTCTAATCGGAGCAACAAGGAGCATGCAGAGTCATGCACCGACCCAAGGAGATATTAGCTAATTGAAATTGTGCCGGCAGTGCACTAAATGCTAGTCACTTAAATCAATCTCTTGCTTCTTCCTCTCACCTCCATCTCATTCTCTCCACCTTCCCCGCGCCTCCATCCTTCCCTCCCCCTCTCCTCCTTCTCAGCCCCTCCTTTCCCAAAATCCCCCGTCTGACTCCTAATCCCTCCAGGGCGATTAAAGCAGGACCAACAACAAAGGGAAGGCGACAGGAAACCCTATTATTTATCCCCTGCAGCACACTCTCCCCTTGGGCTTGCAGTACCCACCCCTGCTGCAGGTAACTGCCCCCCAGGCCTGGGGGCCGATGGTCCCCACCAGCTTGGATACCTGGGGTGCTGTGCAGTTGCAGTGGGCGCCTTCCCCCCTCCCTGCACCTAAGAGGCACTCGTCTTTCTCAGAGCAATTACCACGAATGATTTATGTGGCCAGTCAAGAGGGCCTGCCAGGGTTCTTATTTCATCTCTGAAAAAAGGAACTCTGCTGGAATTTTATCAGGGAGCTTGGATTAAATTGACAGCTGCCTTTTGTTTTGTTTTTAAAGGCCTTCCCTTTGGAGCGCTGCATTCTGCCTGGATCTGGGGGAGAAATCCAACACCATGCAAAGGGTACAAGCCCCTCCTGTAAGAGCAAAATCCATTTTCTTCTCTCCATATACATTTTAAGTGAGGCCGTTTTTAAGGAGCTGACATCTGAGAATGATCCCCACTCCCACTGACTCGAAACAGCATTTTATTTCACTTCACTGAAGCCACCAAGGCAACAGCTTTTCCTCCCTGGTACAAGGGTCTGTTAGGCTGACACAGGGAAACGATGGAGTCTCCATCTCAACAAGAGCACAGTCACTGAATTCAGTTTAAAACGCTGCCAGCCCCACCACACACAAAGCCTCCCGCGTACCATCCCGCGGCCAGGTGCGCAAACAGACCGAGGCACACAGATGCATGGGAAGAGATGTGTGCAGGCAGACAGGCAGACGCGCTGGGAGATGCACACATTGAAAGCCAGGACTGCGCAGGGAGGCAGATGCCGGCACGTCGGCTGACTCGGAGAGACCCACGCAGCCAGCAAGGCACAGGCAGACATGCTGGGACACACCGGAGCAGAGCCCGTATGGAGCACGCAGGCAAACACAAGCTGAAGCGAGGCGCACATGTGAGAGACACGCCAACAGGCATGTAGCTACAGACAAAATCGCACGGCACAAAAACATGCCGACAAAGGCAAATGCAAACGCAGAAGGCAGAGACAGACACACAGACAGAGCTGATTAAAACTTCAGGCTCTGCCAACAGCAAGAGGTATTAATGAGTATTTAACAAAGTCAGCTGCCTCTTGCCTTCCTTTGCTTAGTGGCTGGTTCTTGCACACCCTCCGAACATATTTGAAAGCATTTGTTCTCTAGATAACACAATTTGGCCTTTGTATATATATTTGTGAGGCAAAGTCTAACACGAGGATGAAAAATTATTGAAGATGCCAGCGGAGATTACAGCATCAATGCTGAGAGGTCTGCGTGTATTGCCTTAAAAACAATTCTGGTTTTGATACAAAGGAGCAGTCTTTCTCTGTACTGCAGGGTGGGAGGGGGGAGGAGAAGAGTATGTTAATTTTGTATTAAAAAAAGTGAAAAAGATTACAAAATAGAGATGAGCAGTCCAATAACAACACTAAAAAGGTGACAGAAAGAGGATGCAGGGCGGTATGGTTCACACAAAGGAGAGGCGTGTCTCACTGCAAAGGACTCTGTCAACCTGAAATCCAGGCATTTCTCAGCCACAAGTTTAAAGTATTTTCAACAAATTCACCTACCGACATGCCTGCTCTAGCTTCTGTTTTTCTTCTACTGACATTTTCGTACTTTCAGATGATTATCTGCCTGCCATCACTTCGTGGAAGAGCTAAACATATATTTGGGGGAACGAACCAACTACATAGAAAAAACACGGACACCAACTACATGCATGTGCTGCTAAGTGCACCAAGATATTAGACAGGACAAAAAGAAAACCCACTGTTTTCCCTCATACTTTCTCCACTTGACACCTTATGTTTTGCCATCAGCAATAGTAACCCTAATCGATTTCAGAAGAAAAGACATTTTAAAGCCAGTTGGCATCCCTTTGAGATGCAAAACCTTTAAGATCCATTTGTTTCTTGCTACTCTGTCCACCCAAACTGCTGCGCACCCTCCAGGCACAGGCGTCAGAAGCATGGCCCAGCTAGATAAGGCCAGACTGGTCCAAGACCGTCCTTCCTTTCAGAGACCTTTTTTGCTCTTCAGCTTCTACCAGAGATCACCAGACTGTTATAACCACACACTGCAATGCAAACTGTCTTGCTGGGTCTACTTGTCTGGGCGCCTGCCTATTTAGGGACACTCAGGAACACCCGGGCAAAACTAATTTTGTATTTCAATGCTCATACAGCAAAGCACGTTAAAACCCCCGTGAATGCTCTTATGTGCAAAGAAAGTGGCCACAGATCAGAAATTCTCTAACTCTCCACAGTGGGCCCAGGATGAATCACAGCACTTAACATTGAATCCAAAAAAGCTGCACTTTGTGTTGCTACTTCATGTATTACAAAATGGCCACATTTTCTTACTTACTCCTTCCTGCCTCCCATCACTACTTTTCCCTCAAGTGGGCATGTTTACAGAAGCTTAGGAGCTTCCAGCTCCCGTGCCCTGGCTTCACTCTCCCAGCTATAGGCTTTCTGCCTGTCCCCAGGCAAACCTGGCGCTGGAGAAGCAATACGGAAAAAGGACCAAGAAAGCAGAAGAGAATACAGCCTCTCTGCAAAGAGGCAACATTGCCTTTGTCAAGTCCCTGACTCAGCTGTGCTGGCTTCTCTAGGTTCCCAATGGTACGGTAACAAACGGTGCAGCTACAGCTGTGTGGTACGCTGGATGACGTGCAGATGTATCTTCTTTGGCTGTTGCTGGGGGGAAATAAAGGCTGACACAGGCAGGATGTTCTTTGCACTTGTAGAGGGAAGAGGAAAATAAAATCAACATAAGAAGCCAGTGGAAGTTGACTGCTGTGGATCTGTCCCTTATTACACTCTCAGTAAATACGCTCGCTGCACCAGGCCCTTTTTGGTCGGCCACGCAAGATGCTGGGAGCACCGTTATCCTGGTCAAAGCAGCACACTCAGCAGTGGTGCCCGAATCCCAGCCCTGCTCTCAAAGTTAACACAAGAGCAGTCACATCTCAGAGCCTGTAATTAAGCACCTGAGGAGAAGTGATGGATTTTTCCGAGCTCTTAGCATCTCTGACTGATAAAGATATTGCTGCTCTCAGGACTCGCATCCCTGTCAGATCAGGCTACTTATATATAGACAGCTATCTAATGTTGGAGACCTGTGTTTGAAAACATTAAGTGTCAGTCATCTGCTGCAGAACAGTTGCCACCTAAGCGTGCAGCTGGCAGGGGCATTCTGTTCTCCTCTTGAAATCAGGGGTGAACACTTTGGCATTCAAAGACCAAGCTAGCATCTTCACCACAGATCTCTTAAATATCTCACCAAGACCAGTCACTCCTCCCTGCCTCTGGTCACATCACTTGGATAAAGGAGGAGAGCTGGATACTCTGTTAAACAAAGAGGGTTATGTTAATTTAATGCTAATTAGGTGCATCCGTACAGCCCTGCTGTAGAATTACTTCCCTCTGCCCAGGCCTTCTCCACACTGCAGGAAGGATGACGGGGGAGGTGACTAAGGGGAGCACAGCGAGGATGACAAGTATAATGCGGGGAGTCCAGCATCACCGAGAGAAAGAATGAACCCCCGTTATCTTCAGTGGGCTTTGCTCTGTTTGTGGCTCAGTCCCCTCCCAGTGCAACCCTTTGCAAGGCTGCCAAGCTCTCAGCCCCAGAAATAGCATGTCAGGCAGCAGAAAAACCAGAGGGGAGGGAGAGATGCAGATAAAAATAGAGAGAAATGTTGATTGCATTGTTACTGCTTCAATTAAGCTCAGACACTTCAGCTTGATGAGTCAACAGCAATGACAAGAGGGCATAGAAAACAAGAGCAACTGCAATGCAAAACCAGTTTACCAGTCCCATTAATGTGGAAGGCACTAAACTCCCAAACCAGTCACTTTGATAGGGAAAGGAGGAACAGCTCTGACATTGTCCCCTCCGTGCAAGTCTGACAACAGCAGCAGAAACAACAAAAAGGCACAGAGTTAATAATGACCCAGCGGCGAGAGCCGATGGCTCTGTAGAAGAGCGGCCCCCAACAGCCCAGCATGCAGCAGTAGGGCCGTAAAAGCAGGGCATTAGAGGCCAGCACAGCTTGTTCAAATGAAGCCATTGTATTCTCTAGGGGCTTAAATCACACTTGTGATGCTTTGTGTGTTTCTTCGGCAGCGGAGGAGACAAGGAAGTAACAGATGGGTATAATTACAGGGACCAAGGCACAGTCCCCTCTCCACCACCCTGTGCGATGCACGTTTTCTCTAGAGGAATAGACTGCCCTGCATCCCCCATGAGCGGGGGTGATCCTATCCCCACCCTGCCCCATCGCTGCTGCTAGGAGCTGACAGAGCAGGGATTTTGGTCAAGGCAGAGGTGCAAACGCAAAGTGTGCTGAGTGAGGGGGAGGACCAGCAGCAGTACGGGATGAGAGGTTTCTGCAGGAGTGCACTGCGGTTGGGTGGGAGCAGCCACCAGCTGCCCCGATCGGTCCCTCTCTGCCACTCTGAGTGGCAGAGGACAGGCATGGGGCTGAGGCAGGAGACAGAGGGGTCGAAGGTGGGCAAAAACTCTCAAATGACCTTTGGACTAAGAAATTACTGTTGTGGTTGTCTGTGTCGCCCACTACGTAAAGTCGTCTCCGAAAAGAGGAGAAACAGTTGGTCACAACTTCAAACAGTCTGCCTCTCGGCCTTGCCACACCACACCACACCCTGGGAAATGTTCACCTCTCTCTGTGAAGTGGTTTACAACACATATAACATCAACATTTATTGCACTGTCTGCCAGCGCTCCTCCTTTGACCATCCCCGCCAAAGGGATGCTGAAGAAGTCACGCATGGGACTGCTTACAATCAGCAGCAGTTCCATAAAGCTCTGCTCCACAGCCTGGGCTGCCCAGGTTATCCCACCGTGTCCCAATGCAGGCATTCACGCCACCCTTGTCCTGTCAGCGTAACGTAATGGTCTTACACGTAAAGGTTTTCTTAGCCCAGTATCCTGTCTCTGACAGTAGCCAGCCACAAATGCTTAGGGAAAGCGTAAAAGGAACAAGGACGAATGTACAGCGAGCCTTCCCCTGAGATCCCTCCCAGCCTCCAGCAATTAGAGGATTAGGAGCATCCTGTGCTAGAGACTGAGTGGATCTCACACACTCTCGTTCTCAACTGCAAACCTCTCCTTCGTGCATTTATCTAATTCCTTTTACATGCAGCCTTTGCAACAGCTGCAGCAGGGAATTCTGCACATTAAGTAGATGTTGTGCAGAAAAAAAACAAAATCCAAACCAAACCATCCTTTTGCTTTAAACCTGCTGCCCACTCCTGTGCTGCTGGAGTGCTCCAGAGACACTACAAATCTTGTGCTCTTTTTCCTTGATGGTGGGGAGACCTCAAGTTTGGGGCAGTTCCCTGGGTACCCGGCTGCCTCCTGAAGTGTCACCTGTGTCCCCTTTGCTGAACGGCTTTTCAAGTGATTCCCGCCTGTCTGTAGCTGACTAGCTAGCCATCGATCGTGGCAGGGATATACAATTTTAAGACGATGCTATGCTTAGGTCCCTTTTGAGCCTAGAGGCCCATTAATTTGCATGGTTCAGGCTTGCTGTGCCCGCTGGAGTTTGAGAAAGCAAAGTGCCAAGCAGCACCTCCAGTTGCCTTTAGCTCCTTTGCCCAGGGGAGGAGGTGCCCAGCCAATGTGGTCTTGATTGGGGTGGCATTTGGCAGCAGTCTGGAAAGGGGCTCCCATGCCTAGCGTGGCACAGCCTGTCCACCACCAACCACCCCCGCCCCAAAACACACACAGAGTGTGCCAGGCTTTATGAGCTGAAACGCTGGAGTTTAACACCACTTAGCTGAGCTGGGCTAGACGCTGGTGCAGGAGAAAGGAAATGCCGACCTACTGCGAGCCTGGGCACTCCACAAGCACACCTGGGAATTGCACTTTACCTTTTCAACTGGGGCAGCGTCTGAGTGAAAGGGAGCTGCTGAAAGGAAAATTAGTACACCTGGAAACACACGATAGCACCTCGGGTGAAAAACTGCATGCCCCACTGCACGGTGGGGATACAGTTATCCGCTTCTGAGACCTGAACGTGCCAGAGAGGAAAAGGGCTGGCACAGGATTAGAACAAGTAACGTCTGAAAGTCCTTAGATCCTGTGTTTGCACATGTACAGGGCCAGATCCAAGGTTCACAGTCTTTCTGGTAGCTATTCATCAAAACATTTGCATTGCCAATTTGGACAACATTCGTTAAAATCTATGTTTAGTTTGCAAGGCTCACACCAGACTGTCCAAATAAATGACCCACCGAATTAATCTCTTTTCCTAATGTTATCTCCCGATATTTAGGATGACTTCATGCCAGATACCTTGCTAAAGAGATGAGAGTTGGGTTGGGGGAGGAGCGGAGAGGGGGCTGCTCAGGGGAAGAGCCCAGCCGATATTCATTCCATTTCACTCCCCTGTGAGTCCCTTTCCATCACACTACTGAGCACAACACAATTAGTGAAAAGGGCCCATTTTTCCTCCAGGAGCCGAGGTCCCAAAAAGGTACAGCTTCAACATCATTAGCAGTTCATCTTCTTAAACCTCCGGGCAGCCCCTAGGCAGATCCCCTCATGCAAACCCCACACCCCTCCCCCTTTTTGGTGTCTGCTTATCAAACTAATGAAGCACATCTAGACTGAAAGGTCTTGGGGTAGAAGACAGCAGCTTAACCATGATTCAGTACATGTCCTTTCCCCTCCTCCTCTTTATCAAATAAAGCAAGCAGAATTTCCTACACTTAAATGGAAGGGAGGAGGAAGCAAGGAGGGTAAGGGGAGGGAGACGTTTGTCTAGTAATTCCCTGCAGAAGGAGATGTCTGTTTACTTTCTTTGACTGAGCACTTGCATATTAAAAAGGCTCGGCTCCTTAGCGGACAGGATTTATCAGTGCCACATTTTCTACTTGATAGGGCAGAGCTGGCGACGCCTGCTCCAGGTAGCCAGAGAATAAAACAACTTCTTGTGACCTTCCCCTCGCCCTTCTCTGAGTCCACTCCATGCAGGGGAGCCGGCAGAGGGTGCAGAGAGAGCTGAAAGCCAAGAGCCATGCGGTGGGGAAGGTTGCTTCATATGCTATAGTCCTAAAACAAGAACACCACTGCAAAAGCAATGAAAGCACAACAAGGCTCCATTAGCTTTTTTCCATTCAGTGATATCCGGAAAGGCAATTTCCAGCTTTAGGTAAAAACACATAAACATCTTTCATCATGTCACTGACCTAAATATAGATGATTACTTCAAGGCAAGTGAAAAAAAAAAAAAGGAGGAAAAAAGAGCCCTATTCTTATACCTTCAAAAGCTATGAAGCCCCACAAGCAGACTGCAGTAAAGAGGAGCGATAGATAACCAGTGAAATGTGAAGAAAGAGAGAGAGAAATGCATGTTCTTGAATGATTGTCCTCATGGACCATTATCCTGCGCCCAACATTCATCCGCCCAGCTGACAGAGGCCTCCTCTGTGCCCGCCCGCGCTTGGCTGGCTCCTGGGCTGCCTCCTCCTGGCACCGGCACCCGAAGCCTTCTCCCTGCTGCCAGTGCAGCACAGTACAGCAAGCGGGACCTTTGCTTTGGCATAAAGCCTCCAGAGTTCAGATCCACATTAACCCCATCTTAGCCAGCCCAGTCCACTGCCCTAAAGGGTCAGGCCACGTTTTTCAAAGGGACATAAAGTTGCCCTCGGACCTAGGGGCACACTTTTAAACATGTCAAAGCTACACAGGAGCCCGAGTCGTGCCATCCTTCAGTGGCACTTGAGCACCAACCTAACTAAGAACACTTGAGCATGTTTTCTCCTGGGTCACCCTCACACCAAAGTAAGGTTGCACTCCTCTTGTCAAGGATAAGTAGTTTTGCTCACAGTACCTATGCTGGTTTGCAGCAGCAGTCCCTGACACCGCAGTGCCAGGGACCCCACCACTAACTAATAAGCTAGAGGGTCCCTGTATATAAACACACACACTGCCATCCCAGCAGCACGGGGATGTGCAGGCAAGCTCTTCCCACTAACACAACCCAAATATTAAATATCAGTGACAAGCCATGATCCTCCACTTAACGTACGTCCTACCACTCAGAACCACAGAAGCACACCCTGTGACTCCCATTGGTATGTGCTGGGACAGAATTAGGTCCTTAGTTGCCCCCTGCCTCAGTTTCCCCCTGCACATAAATGGTACATCAGCAGCGTATACAGCAAAACTAGCGTCTTGGGATGGTGTGTGAACCAAGTCATAGGGGTTTGCAAAGACATCCGTGCATAGTGCTGATAACCTGCTGTTTGTTTTAAATCGAGTAACATACACTGAAATACTATATGCTATGAATCATAGCTGTTGTCACAGTTTAAACTCAGTCTTCATTCTGTTGGGTCAGCAGGAGCTTTGCCCGAGAAAGGACTTTGGGAGCAAGAAAGCTATTGTTTACACAGTCAAAAGTTATTCTTGTCAAATAAACTGGATATATTTTAAAAAAGAGTTTACTAGGCATACCTCATTGTCGTAAGCACTTGTTGCTGTACAGTATCTTCCGAAGTATTGTGCAATTGCCTGCTGCTCAGGGACTGACAAGCCACTTTGAGTTTAGGCTGCCAGAGACTGCCTTCGTTTAGACCCAAACAGAAACTCCCTCTTGCTCCCTAACTCTAGGCCATCCTGCATTTGCAGCGCTACGCTTGGTTCTTCTGAGACAAGGCAAAGGAAAAGCTCAGTTGATCTACTGTACCTGTTTTGAAATCTTACTGTATTGGAAAGACTTAACAAACCCCAAGTTTTGTCTCTTGAAAGGCAAGGACCAGATAAAACCAGCCAAAATACCACGCATGTATCAACCTCATCACAGACCAACTATGCAGACTACAATGTTGACTGAAACCTAAGGAACCCACAGGATCCTTTTTTAAACAAGTTTGAAAAATCGTAACAAATGACAAATTTTTCTCTCCCAATAATACAGGTTAATAGTCATTTCCATCAATACAGGTGAGATCAACATGTGGATTTGAGTGTCAAAAGGAAAAAAACCCAACCCCCCCGCCCCCCAAAAGAAGCTGGAAGCAGATGGCTCAGGGAAGTCCTTCCTAGTGGACATGAGGTTTGCAGGGGACCAGCCCCGACACCACTTAATGGAAATCTGCCTGCAGACATCAACGGCTCCGCCAGAGAGTGACACCCTCATGCTCAATCCTGTTTGCAGATCTTCAGGTCAGTCGGTTTAGCGAGGTCGCAGGCCTGGGCTGCACTCTCATGCCTTCCTTGCTTGACTATTTGCTACACAGAAATAAGCAGTGACCAAAAATAGCAGCACAACAAAAGCAATGTGGCATCGTCAGACAGCAAGTCACCCGTGGTAACTGCACAAATCTTTCTCCTCGGGAGACTGGTTCAAACATGGGTTGTGCCACAAGTGAAATTGAAGCCAATGCCTTATTCTGGTCTTGTTTCGTCCAAAAGACCCCAGAACTAGTCCCGGCTGGGACTGGCATCCTTCCGAGGGCCCCTGGCCAAATGCAGACGTAGGTGTCTCCTGCTGGGCCCCCCAGCTTTGCTGGGATCCCAGAGCCAGAGAGAAAGAGAGCAAGCAGTGGCTTGCAGTTTAGCTGCCCA
Source organism: Aptenodytes forsteri (assembly GCF_000699145.1). Classification (NCBI taxonomy): domain Eukaryota; kingdom Metazoa; phylum Chordata; class Aves; order Sphenisciformes; family Spheniscidae; genus Aptenodytes; species Aptenodytes forsteri. The sequence goes on from NW_008794447.1 coordinate 3,436,281, forward strand.
GAGCCATTCTTAACCCCCACTTTCCTAAGCACTGTATACAAGAATGGAAACGTGTTAAATGGTTTGTAGAACTTTACAATATCACTACGGATGATAAAATACACTGCATTGTAAGTTCTGTGAAGTCCTGGGAATCACTGGGCCTTTTCCATGGAGGACCCATGTTTTGTGAAGAGTCTCTCAACTACCATTTCTCTTCTGATGCTGTGCTTTTAACCACCATTTCAATTGAGAGATGAAGGCTACCGTGTCGAAACCCCATATTCTTTGTCTCACAAAATACCTACTGCTTAAACTGTCAGAGGAAACGAAAAGCCACACTCTCAACTCCGTAACAAAATTTGCTTTATTTTTTTTTTCTCGGAAATGCACAGATACTGTTGCAGTACATGCTACTTCTCACGCTTCATAACGTGGTCTTTGACACAGAGGAGTCCACACAGTATCGTGTTTGTAAAATTTGCTGCCAGCTTGATACGCCTCAGAAGACTTCTCCAACACTGTCAATCCTGTGCACGTACCCAGCTGACCTGAATGTAAAGACTACTAAAAAAAGCTCTGGTGCCCTCCATGATGGGTGCTTGCAGGGCTGGTAGGTTCTGTGCTTCCTGACTTTCAAGCCAGCGTGGGAGTTGCTCAGTGCACGTGCCCATGCAAGTGAAAAGAGCTTCATGAGCATGTGGTAGGGTAGAGAAACCCACTGCCTGAGGGATTTGCTTCTGAGGTCTGGCACCAACTGGATTGCTATTTCTCTCTCATGTTTCACTATGGCTCTTCTTTCTAAGAAGTATACATGAAGCTGCAGACCAACCCCAAATGCCTTGTGTCCTTTGAAATCTTTAATCAACCACTCCATGGGTTGAAGAGAAGAGCTGAAGGCGGCACCAGGCCAATGCCTTGTCCACAGTGTTAAACATTGCAGAGGATTATTCTGAGTCACGATACTGTTCTCTGAGGTTTAACATATCCAGCGTATTTACACTCTGCTCTCCATTATCATGCTGCTTAGCCTCTTTATCGTTTTAGCTCGAGGTAAAAACTTACTCCTCCCTACAGGAAAGACCTGCTTTTTACCATCATTATTGAATGTATCTCACCACTATTAACACTCAGAAGATGTGCAATCTGAAGTTAAGCTTGCTGGGTCAAAACCAGGCGAACTAATGGGAACTTGTCATCAAAACTGCCCTAGGGAAACAATGCAGCTCTTCAGGAAATTTGTGTGAAAATAAACTGTAAGCGCACACAAGTGTACAAACACACACACACAGAGGCACTGCACACACAATTTGACTATGAGTGCCCTGACACACAAACTTATTTGTACAACAAAAACACCCAGAGGCACCAAGAACACAAGCATGTCTTTTCTTTAAATATCCTCCCTGTTTGTGCCACCATTAGGTTTCTGCCGCTAATAGCTGGTGCCTGGTTGTGGTGTTCTCCGTTGCCTGGCTGAGCTGTGAGCGGAGCCAAATTCAGTGTTGGAGGCCAAGAGCCAGCCTGCACCAGCGGCTCCCTTTGCTCCCACCCATGGTGCAGGGCACTGGCAGGAACCCTCAGCAGGAGCAGCTAAAGCAGCACAGCTGGAGAGCTGCAAGTGATAAGATGTACAGGATTCAGGAGCTGCATGGACACAATGAACTAAAGGAATGGAAAACCTGCAGAGATATAGCCTGAAAACATGTCTCAAGAGTATTAAGGGGAGAAAATTCCATGAATTAGCGTTATCCAGTTTCTGTACCCAACAGAGACAAGCTTGTTCTACAAAATGAGAATCTGGAAGTCAGGTCCCGTTTTTGCCCCTTTTAAGTTTGGACTGGTGTTTGGATTGCAGTTCCTAGCTGAGCCAGACAGACATCTTTCTTAGAGTGCCGTGTTTGTTGTTAGCTTGTGTGCATTATCATATTGTAATCAGTCCAATAGCCCATCTCTTATCTAAAATGTAAATACTAATTTGAGGGCTCAGGGAGAACACAGCTATTTTATTTTCAGTTGAAAAAGAAAAAAAAAAAAAAGAAGAGAGGAGGAGGCCTGGCATCATAACAATAATTTATGATTTTACTGGTGTATTATCATCGGGTAATAAGAGCAACTTGAAACTGCCAATTATCTCATAAGAGGGGTATCACCTTTTCTATTTTGAATGACTCCATCGATAAATGCAGGTTCTGCTTGCTAACACTCCGTCACATAATCAGTGGCCTTACAGCAGGAGAGACGAGTGCATGAGAAAGAGAGAAAAACAAACCCGCAAACACACAAACACCTGATGTGAGCTAAGCCCTTGGCTTGGCAACAGAAAGAGGGGAGGGGGCCGAGGGGGCTGGGAGGAATCGCCCGGAGCAGTCGGCAGGTCACACACACAGAGTGTGCAACAGCAAACTCAGTTTACAAAGAGACATCTGTTCCATTACTTCGATGCATTGTGGCTAATTACATCCTGGCCCGTCTGTGAAATGACAGCCACTTATTCTCCAGTGAACCGTAAAATCTGTACATGTTCGATGTGGGCAGTGGGGAGTAAGACGAGTGCAGGGGAGTAGGGGAGGGGGAGGATGAAGAAGGGAGAATGGGAGAACGGCACAGGCAAAGCACCGGGAAAATGTACCGCGTCTCTCCTACCAGTTCGGTGTCAGAGTCGGGGAAGGGCAAGAGAAGGTAAGCCACTCTGGAAGAAAGGCCCTAACAAAGCACTGCCATTTTGATGCAGGGCTGCAATGCCTGCTCTAACCCAAAGCTCCTCAGTCCCCATCTTTGCCTGTGCAGGGGGAGCGAGATGGTGCCAGCAGCAGAAATTACACCAGACCTGCATCCATGTGCTTTACTTGCAGGCTTCTACAGTGTTTCTGCCATTGCTGTTTATATCTTCCTTACCTGCTGGTCTTACAGCTTTGTTAGAGGCTATTCTCCTATACACCAATTTAATTTTAGACTTAGATGAATTAAAACCAAGGACTTACTTCCCACCGCCTCCCACGGATTTTTAGAAATCTGAAGGAAGCTGCAAGAAAATGAATCTTGCCTCAACTTTTCTACATAACAAAATGGGCCTTGCATTCAAGCGTGATTGCAAGCCACTGAGTCAGATAACACAAGGCAAATCATATTTCCAGTATACAAGCCAAGGTATGGCATTCAGCACCATACTGGTTAACAAGGGTTAAATTCTGATCCTAGTAGGTCTGTCAAAAAAAATGCAAACCTTTCAGTAAAGCTGGGTTAAACATCAAATGAGCCAAAGGCTGCAAAGGTTTGAAAGTAACTTTTGTTAGGGGAATAGTGGCTTTGGTTGATGCTAGCACAGAGCTCTCACAGCAGCGGCTCTACCAGCAGCTATCGGCTGGTGACTTCTGATCCCATGTCCAGCCCCAATCCCCGCTGCACAGACTTCTGCAAAATTTCACGTTTCAGTGACTCTGGTGAACAGACCACTGGGGTGGTGTAAGTGGCCGGTCAAACTGCTAAGGTGGCAATTAAAAAAAAAAAGGCTATGTGGTTAAGAAGGGGGGACAGACTAGAAACAAAGACTGGTTGCTTAATGACAACTGACCAGCTCTGCAACTGGAAGCACTGCTTTTGTTCCAGGATTTCTGGGTGAAAGCATAAAAAAAGGCATGTGGTTAAGAAGGGGGGACAGACTAGAAACAAAGACTGGTTGCTTAATGACAACTGACCAGCTCTGCAACTGGAAGCACTGCTTTTGTTCCAGGATTTCTGGGTGAAAGCATCACTTTTCCATGAATGTAATCACAGCTTGTGGATTTGGGCAGAATTTGCTCAGTGCGATGAACTGCTCACTCCCAAAATATAAGCAAAACTAAGTGCACAAGGGGACAGACTAGAAACAAAGACTGGTTGCTTAATGACAACTGACCAGCTCTGCAACTGGAAGCACTGCTTTTGTTCCAGGATTTCTGGGTGAAAGCATCACTTTTCCATGAATGTAATCACAGCTTGTGGATTTGGGCAGAATTTGCTCAGTGCGATGAACTGCTCACTCCCAAAATATAAGCAAAACTAAGTGCACAAGGAAGGAGGGTAAGGAGGATTGTTCATATCATCTACAAGCTGAAGCTGTAGAAGTCTGATGAGGTCTAAAAACAGTATTGCAACAGCCAAACTAAAGAAAGCTAGGATGCTTTGAGATGGGATTTCTTCTTGCATTTGGCTATGGGCTAAAGGGACATATTAATCCATCTGAATCCCTGACTGTACCATACCCTGCAGGTGTTATGGCCATTCAAGATGGTCAGATCTAGAGGGGAAGAAAAATACAATTGATCTACATTCACTTACATGATACACAAACAGATGCAGAAAAAGGGAAGCACTCTAGGCAGCTGGTTTGTGTTCACAGCTTAAAGCAAAACCACCTGAGGCTGAAGCATCAGGAAAAGTAGCGCAAGCATGATGTTTTTGCTTCAACTTTAAAACTGGCCTCTGTAGCTGTTGGCAAACCCATATAATAGGGAAAAAAGGATCGGGACCTAGTGTTCCTGCCAGGTTGAGAGTAAAAGTAACTGGAAAATTTAATGGATTTTTCATTAAAACGTTCACCGCTTCCTCCAACTTTTGGTCTGCATTCTGTGGTTTCTGTTTTAATCCTCCTTTCCTGACAAAGGCTTCAACACTTCTTAAGGCCAGAATGAATATTTACAGTCACCTCAGTTGTGAAATGCAGGTCACAGACTCTCTGGCAGTAACCTATGGACGATGCTTGTAATATCTGGTTATGGTCAAGCAGGGATCCTCCTTGCAGAGAGCCCTGTGCTCTTCCTGGGGCAGCTCCAGCTGTGGGCCTGCTGTTGGGACATGAGGATGCTGGAAGAGCAGTGTCTCCAGGCCAATCTCCCTCTCCTGCGTGAAGGCAGCAGCAGCAGCACCATAGCTCTGTGTGGAGTTGAGAGGTGTCTTCGTAATAGACAGGGTGACTGGCCAGGGTTTTGAAGGGCTTCTCCATGGGTAGATGCCTACACCTTTGAGCTCTGCTAGTGGTTGGCACATACCATAGTTTGCGAAACTCAGAGGTAAAGCACAGCTCTTCAGAAGCACCTGCTTTGACTGACAGATTTAAAGCAAAGGGCTCAGTATCACTGTACTTGACAAAACCTGAAAAGCTATTGAAAGGCATCTGGGCAACTGAATGGTGTCAGTCTAACTAAGCATGGATGATAGATCCATCTTACCAATTTCACTGCAGAACAGGCAATCAGAGAAGGCAAACCGAGGGGAAGGAGAGGGCTGAGTGAGCTGAATTCAATCTTGCAGTGAGTTCCTCTGCTGGAACAGCTGGTGCTTAGTCTATGGATAAATACAGGATTTCATTTTCCATGGACATCAGGCTGCCTTTCCTCACCAGCACTAAACTCAGCCTCACAAAAGAAAAGATTAACAGAAAAAGAAGCTCACAGTGTGTAACTCTACAAAGAGCTTACAGGAAGGATTTGTAGTAAATTAATACCACCAGCAACCATACAGTTCACAGAAGCTCACGACCTTTTGGTGTAAACTGTGATTTAGTTGGCTAACACATTAGGTGTAAGATCCAGCAACCTCAATTATGCTCTTCATTCCCTGCCTGTGCAGAGTGAACCTCCTCCCCACACTGCCTTAATGATGAACTTAGTTTCAGCCATGTTTTTGTTGTACGTATTGACCCATCACTTCTGATCATTCATCTGGGCGTGATGGTCTGCACAGTGTCTTAGCCTGCTCTTGTGTCTAAAGCCTAAATGTTTTACAGTAGGTTATCACAAGTTCAACTTAATGAGAATCAAGAAAGCATATCAGGTGCAGGCCCAGGGTTGGCCCTGAGTTCATTCTGACCTGAAAAGATTAAAAGATATATTCCCCCTCCTCTATTTTATTTTTTCACTTGCCTTTCACACTGTATATGGACACCCGAGGTGAGTTTCTGCTCTCTTCTCCAGCAAAAGCTATGACAACTGGAGAGGAGCAAATGGGTGACATCACAGGAGTCAAAAGTGAAAAATGAAGCAATGGGAGAAGGCAGGGTTTTTAATCATTCCATTTAAAATGCTGCTTCCCCCTGAGTTTGTGTGGTGTGAATTCTTGCTCGTATCTATTTCAATAAGGAATGAAAAATTTGTAACAAAGGACATCTGTTCTGTAAATGCAAAGCTTCCAGCTCTGCAATAAAGATGAAAAAAATGTCTTTGAGACTTTCAGGAGTTTCTCTGTCAGAAAGCAGAGATATCCTTGAGGCCTATACGGCAAAGCGAAATCTACCTGCTCTCTTTCAGAATCCGTCCCTTCTCTCTCTACTGTTGCCTGATGTGAAAGCCTTTTTAAGCCATTTTCCCCAACTGTAAAATAAAGGTGACGAGCACAGGGTTTCAAAGATATGGCTCTATGCTTCCTCTTAGGTAAATTCTTCAAAGGCAAGGGAGGTATGACTTTGCAAAAGCTGAAAGCATTCCCAATCAGCAGCTGGAAAGAGCAAAGTGCTAAATTCCTCCCCTGAGAACCTTCCCTGTTCACAGAGAGATGCCACCGTTACGAGCCTTCCTGGTTATACCCCCCCAGATTTCCTGAGCTGATGACGCTTATCCCTAAAGTAGGGCAGATGCATGCACTGATTTTTCTTAGGGGAGAAGACAGCAAGCCAACTGCTACTTATTCCCCCATTACCTGGTTACAGTCTTGCTATCGAGATGATTAGACAGCAGTGCATTAAGAAACCAGATGAAAAGAAGGAAACAACCATTTTGCCTTAAAGAAAAAGACTGGAGGGGGATATTTGTCTCTAAAATTGAAGCTTGACACAAGCAGTATTTGAACTAGCTTTAAAATATTAGTCCCTTACCTATCAGAGTTACTCTGGTAGAGAACTGGTTAGCTTGGGCCTTTGAAAATTCAGTATAAAAGGGATAGAGAAGAAAAAAAAACTTCAGGAATATCTATTAATTAACAAGCCAACAGGGGAAGAATTTTAGGTAAATGAATGCCATGCTAACTAAGGAAAACAAAACCTGGAAGAGGCATTAAGAATATGTGTGCACGTACACAAAATATACAGGGCTGCTACAGGCATAACTGCTTGGATCTCTGCACAAATGCTAGGTCTTCTGTGCACAAATGCTACCTGTAAGTAAATCTGAATAAGAGCTGCTTTTGAAAACATAGAGCAAGGCAAATTACACGTACTTTACAGATGCATGCAAAAGCGACAAGTTCCAGATGCTTCAGAAAAGCCATCCCAGGAAACAAATGAAACGCAGACACAAGCCATAGCAGAAACACCACTTCACATGTAAGTGTGCATGTCCTGAGCCGGGGGGGGAGAGGGGAGGAGGGAAGTAGAGGGGCTATATTTTGACAGAGGACAGGCTCAGCCTTCCTTTTCATAAGTACTCATAAAACCAAACTGCAAATATAACACATGACACGCATATCTGACTTGTGCCTGCAACCACATGGCACGAAGCAATGCCATGTACTCAGATTTATTTGGCCAGCGTCAGGGCAGAGCAGGGGTTCTAAGTGGTCTAACGGGAAGAGCTTACCCATTGGGAAGGTCAATGCTTAGAAAGCATATTTCAAGGAATTTCGAGTGTTTAGCATTATTCAAATAAACCTAGTGTGACTGTGGTAGCTTGGAGGAAAGGGCTGTGTTTATGTCTGATGTGCACACTGGGAAGCGGTGGCACAGTTGGGCTGCCCAGGATATCTGAAGCAGCACGGGGAGGAAGAGACGGGAGCTCTGCCTCCCAGTCCTTGGCCACTGACCTTGGCGCTTAGGCTTCCAGAGCGTAACACTCAATTACTGAAACGGTTGCTGGCAGAATAAAAATCATGAGTTTAAGTCCCTCCGTGAGGCTGGTTTACAGTAGCTGCAAGTGCCGGTTCCTGGACACGGAGCAAATATGCAGCTGGACCCTGAGTGTGCCGGGGCTGCTCACCACCTCATTCGGCAAGTACATCGGTCCCAGTACACCAGCCCTCCTGGCTGGTCACAACGAGCGGCACTTGCTTGCGAGAGACCCGAGTCATTAGCTGGCATAGAAAGTTAATCACCTGTCCGCCATTACAAAAGGGATGGTCCCTTCAGGAGAAAGGTCGGTGGCTGGGACCACTCAGGGGACAGTGTCTGTTCTCTAAATGGTGCCCTATGAATAAATCAATGTCTAAATCTCAGGGCTTCTAAACCTCTACAAACACAAACATTCAGAAAGTATATACATTAAAAAATGATTCAGAATAAAAACGTCTCCCCCTGAGCCCCAGCCTTCAAATACCTTCTCTCTGGTTAACCCCTCCCTGCCCAGGCTATCCTGTCTGCCTCGCAGAGTGTGTTTTGTTGTTCCCGTAGTACATTATTTGTTGAAATAAATATGGAAATAAGGCTAAGCAAGACAGCCAAGACAGCCAGACTGAAATAAATTCATCACTCACGGGCTCTCAAGGGAAGAAAACCACGCATTTTTTCTAAATGATTATTTCTGAAGCACTGAAGGAATGGCTATATCACTAATGAGGCCAGTGCTCCATGACTGCTGATTATAAATGACCTAAAAAGAGACAAGGGGATGGTGTATGTGTGTATAGGGGGATGGGGAAAGAGATGAATTGTTCTTCCTTAGGATCTGGAATCGTCTCCCTAGGCTCCTCAAAAGTCTGAGAGCATTTGTGATTCACCACAAAGGCAGGCCTAGAATATTTACAGCCATGCAAGGAAGTTTGGGCTGCAGTGTTGGGCTATTCTAACAAGTAGGCATGCAATTCCTCTCCTCCCTTGATAGGTCACCATCTATTCACTGCAATAATAATTAAAAAGGAAAACGAGCTCTCTCAGTCACCCTTGGGTCTAAATTATAGGTCCTGCAGGTTGATGCAGCCAGACTTGAGGCAAGAGGAGGCTAAAGCGAGGAATAAGATTCACTTATATCTTCTCTCACTTGCTAATTCCCATGGAAACAAGCAGCTCACGACAAATGACTCAAATACGTTTGCAAAAAATCTTACTCATATGTTTTGCTGGCTACCTTCCCCCACACCTTCAGGTTGAATGATTGCAGATACATTACACATGCAGCAATCCTAGAGCAGGGCTGATTGTGGAACAGCACAGGATGGCCACATGTAAAGGTGGGCAGGATGCAAGCCACAAGCAGCGAAATCAGCAGCGTGAATTCAGAGAATAATATAGCAATTTGGCCATAAAAAGCTGCGGGAGGCGACCACAAGCAGCGAAATCAGCAGCGTGAATTCAGAGAATAATATAGCAATTTGGCCATAAAAAGCTGCAGCTTTCAGATTCCTAGCAGTATTATTTATATCACATGATATGTAGAAGTGACAGCATCCAGAAGTAAAAGTAAATCTAAGGGACAGCCACTAATACATAACGTGACCTATTTCCCAAATCTGAGGGTACTGAGAAAATGGGATTTACTTATTTATTTAATGGGGGTTTGGTTTATACACAGAAATTACCCAGGACACCTTGAAGAGCAGAGATCTGAAAATGAGCTTCTGCAGAAGCTCAGACAAAGGAGCCCTGACAGGTATTAGATGGATTATAGTCATGCACCACTGCCAGAGGTTTCCTAACACTTTCTTAAGACTGTCCCTTTTTACAGGCAGCAACGTCCTCTTTCAAAAGCTGATGGGGTTTGGGAGATGCAGCTTTGCTTCCATCAAAACCGTTTGCACTTGCGCGTGGACTTACGGTAGCAAATGGACACGTTCTCAGCACAGAGGCTCAGGCCAGGGGTCTAGCTATCACCTATAGTCTCTATTTCAGCTGACTGGGGTGGCTCATCACATAAGAGTTACTGCAGTCTCAGTGGGGAACTCCAGAAGATTTTCTCCCCCTCGCAGGAGACAGCCTTTCCTTGGAGCCTCGGATCCCTCACTGATCTCCTCACAGTTACCCATCTTTACAAAAACCGAGAGCATGCCTAGACTTAGCACAGCTGCTAAATCTAGGGGTGGAGGCAGGGAAGAAAAGTTTAACTAAGTTTCCCTCCTTCTCCCAGGTCATTTGTCACAACCCTTTATAGCTAATAACCTCTCTGTAAAATTTATAAGCCAAGTTAGGGAATTACAGAATAGGGAAATAATTCACTAGTAGCCCATATAAGGTGGTTTAGAAATCTTGTAGGAAAGAACTCCAATATCTTAAATGCCACAGGTTTCAGAAGTAAATGCTGTCGGTGTCACTCTTTTTACTCCTATTGAGTTCAGCAGGCGTAGATCTATGCAAGATCTATTTGAGCCTAGCCACCGCCACAGCTCTTCTCTTGGAAACATTCCTGCTGAGAGCTGGGGCCACCGGCCAGCTGCACACAACCCATGCCGGAGCCTGTTTCTTTCTCTTCCCTCAGGAGTCTCCCGGTCTGTAGACGGGGTTCCCTTCCCTCTCCTCACGTAAGCACACCTACAGACAAATGAAGTACCTCATTTGCTTTTCCAAAAGCCTTGGACTACTTCACCACAGAAAGTAAATCTGACAAGCAAGTGAAGCCCATCCACTGGGTTACACTGACTCTCGCCCTCTTGCTTGGAGAAGGGAGCATAAAGAAATCAGGCCAGATGCTGTATCGGTATCATTTCTGAAGTACTCTAATGAATCTGACCCCAGGCTGAAGCTTTAAAAGAGTGTAGTGGCGTGTCAATGTAAACAGCTAAAACTAGTGTCATGTCAAGTGGTAACAAGGCCACTGCTGTTTTTACAAGCATCGTGCACTTAGCAGATAAAAATGAGCATCCTATCAAAGCCCACCACAAGTCGCCCTTATCGCCAGCGAGAAGAAACAATGCTCCCACACGATTGCTGTTACTCGGTGCCACTGATAGCAAGTCCAATTTCTTACAAGCTGTCCATTAGTATGATGAAGAGACTAATAACCACCACACATGGGTTTTTATCTTTTCTTTTTCTCGTTGTTGGTCCGCTGGCAACTGCTAATAGCTTTCCGGGGCTCCTTTAAATAAACAGAACTAATTACTCTGCACAATGACACCATGGCTTACAGACAACTAATTATGTCATGGAGGGGTTTCTTAACATGCACATTTATTTGCAGAGGGCCACGTCTAACATGAAGCAAATTTATTCAGCCTTTATACTATCAGCTGGTACCAAAATAACACTGAATACACAGCAGATCCAGATTGCAGAACTTTAGCAGGCAAGCTCTCCCAGGAGGCTGAAAAACAACACATGGAGTACGCATATTACAGAACATGTGTAGCCGCGTCGCTGCTAGCCTCCTGCGCATTTAATGTAGTGCCATGGCACAGACTGAAACTGTTGTGTAAATAAAGCTCTGCTTTTCCTCACTCGCATTTGCTATACGTTGAACAGGCAATCACCACTTGCTATGCCTTATGCCCCGACTACATGCCTTGCTGGAGGAATAATGGAAATCCTTGTCCAAAAAAGCACAGAACTGAACAGATGGGCAACATAAAAGATAAGATACACTGGGAAACTGTTCTACCAGTAAGAGAAGACGACTGAGAGAAGTTTAGTGACTCACTGTATGTCATGCAGCCAGCTGTGTTAGAGGCTGGAAACAAACTTAGGGTTTCCTGACACCCCCTCCCTTTTTAGACAGGAGATCGTGTCAAACCAAAACTCATTTTTTAAAAATAGACTTTGCAGACTGATATCTAACTGACAAGACAGGTTCATACCAAATTATTCAAAGTGGATGTGATTGAATGCTTTTTTGAGCTCCTGCAAATCTAAAAGGACTTTGTTCTTTAAAGTGAGACGCTGGGTGAGAGAATTTTTTAAGGTGTGCAACCTTCCCCCCCAAAAAAAAAGCAAATGAAAGTATTTCATTTGCAAGCATTTCTGGACAGCCACATCATACGAACAGTAACTCCCTCTCCTCAGAGACAATATCTTGAAAGGATGTAGCAAGGACATCTCTCCACACACACTCATAACGATCCTTAGCATTAACAAGAGTTATATGCATAAAAAGCAGCATATATCTTGCTAAGCATGTCTGAGTGGCAGATGAACTGATATAAGAGGGCAGAGTATCTTATTTGGAGCTATTAGCTGACTGTCTGGTCAAAATATCTGTGTAGAAATGTATGCCCAATTATACATGTATTTAACTCTCATTCACATATCAAGACCACCTACACCTCTACAAAGAACATGGTGATTGCCATTTAAAGCATTCAAGTCAACGGCATTCATAAGAAAATGGTAGCCTTTACAAAGGGGCCTCAAAAATCTCATTTAAGATGTGGGCCACTGTTTTCTGCAATTCTCTAAGGCTCTACCTTCCCCCTCTAAAAAAGAGGATGTTATTTTACAGAGCAAACTGAACTACAGATTGCAAGCTCACTGTAAAACTGTAGCAGAAACAGGAGACAGGTAGTTTTCTCAGGAACCAGGCTGACCTTGACAAGCAACATCAAGATAAAAGCTATAGCGCTTGGTCTCCCACTATGATTTTGCAGAGGTGGGTCACTTCAGTTACATCTCTCACTATAGAAACAGATGGCCCTAGCAGAGACGACATACTCTCAGAGGGCTCCCCCCCTTTACAACAGGAACCATTAGAAGATGACAAGATATACACAGAAAACTCTGACATGGAAGTCGAGGAAAAAAATGACATGAATGAGACAAAGAAAAAGGGTGCATCATGTCCTCGGTCCTTCAGCATGCCCCTGTAGCCCTGCAGTGCAGTGCCACGGAGAGGGGACCTCCTGCCGCGGCTCATGTGAGCAAAGCAGAAGCCTTGGGAGCAATGGCTGAAGCAGTGCTGCAGCAGGTCTTGTATTTATTAACTAGGCAGAAGGTGGCCAAACAAACCTGTTGAGAATTGTGTAACGTTAGGAGGAGGTCACGTAAGGTCCTCATTAAGAGTATCATTACCCACCTTGATTTTGTACTGCCCAACTTTGGGTCAGTGCCAAGTAACAACAAAAAAGGAACCGAATCAGCACAAATGGTTCATTTCTCTTAAGACCAGACAAACAACTTGATTAAAGCAAGGAAAAACATACCAATCCTGAAAAAGAGCTTCTGCTCAGAACCATCTCCTCTTCCTTTATGCCTCTGATTTTCAGATCAATTTAAAAGAAACTATATGTACCTCCACAGCAAGCATACCCATGACCTAGTTATCATTTCCCATGGGAAACCCCGAGGTCTCTTACAGCATTTTTCTTACTCTTATGCTAGGGAGACTAAAAGACAAGTACAGAGCAGCCAACCCTGAATGTTTAAAAATCAGGAAGCAAATCCCTAAAATCATGGCACTGGCCTTCATATTTCTTCTTAGTATCATTAAGTTTTGTGTTTTTCTCCATTTGCCTATTGTTGCAGTTACCAGGTTCAAGCTTTCCTTTGCTAGATGATGCTTTTTTCAAAACACAAAAACTAAGACTCTCGCATAAGCCAGGGCTCCAGGATCTGAGGCCTTCCAAAGAAGACACCAGATATCAACTCCATGCTAAAATGTGAGCTGGAAAACATGGATTGTCCCCTGTAGCTCAAAGCACGGTGCTCACTCATCAACCCTTCTGAGCCTCAGGAATAGGCAGAAGCCACGTGGGGGTTTTGCACCTAGGCCTCTTCAAATGAAACTGCGTTGCCTGAGTTCCCAAGGCCAGTGGCCACACACGGAAAAAACAGAGGGGAATTAACAATTTCATACAGTCTGGGATTATATTCCTGCTCTTAGTTTTACTGTGTTGGTAGCAAGAAGATATACAGCCCTCCTAGCCTCTCCTGTTAAGGTTATTGGGGTAGCAATTCATGTAACGTTGATTTTTAGTTATCTTAAGTGAATATAGGATTTATATGTGCATTTTCCCCTCCAAGAATTAAGATGTAGAGGGCACAGCAAGACACATTTTGTTCACAAAATTTGTTCAAAGTGGTCTGTAACAGGAACGGAAAACCTTTGCTTTCTGATATTACAGGCTGAAGCATGTTGCGGGCTGAAAGGAGGACAGGCTCTTGGTGCCTCCGCACATGCAGGTGCCCCTGAGTGGGTGAAGGGATCCACGCTCTGATCACAAGGCAGCACTGAAGGATGTCAAAACTGCCGAAGAACTCCATGCCTGCAGGCAAGCAGTGATTTCCCTCTGCTTTTAAGACTCATATCTTCACATTTATCGCCCAAACAGGAGTCCAAAGATGGGCAACACACTAACACCTCCCTCCGGGAGGAGGAAAGCGTTTGTTCCAATAGCCTGACTGTGTCTGAACCAGAGGTCGTCTCCTGTGTACAGCTGCAGCAGGGAAACCAAATTCCCCATAGGATTCAGTTCCACATGGGTGATTGACATACATGGTGACTATTGACAGGCAGCCTGAAACTTTGGTATTTGTTCCATGTTTTAATTCCTCAAACTCAGTACTGTAGGATTCAGACCTCAGAAGCCGTGAGTTCTGGGGACGGTGTACAGTTCATAGTGGGGCTCTGCACCTTTCCTCTCCTCTCCCCCTCCTCTTCTGGGTATTTATACAGGATTTTGAATTTTTTTTTCTTCTTTTTTCCCCCCAGACTGCTTGTAATTGATACAGGAGAAAGTAGAGGTCACAGGAAGAGTAAAGACACATAATCTAATTTTCATTTTGTCCATTAATCACGCACAATTTCAGCCAGCCATTTAACAAGGTGGAACTCTAAAGCGATCTCTCAACTGATGGGGGAAAATTCACTCTAACTCCTGTTGCTGCTCCACTCTCCTGTTTGGGCTGAACAGAGCAGCCTTTCCTCCTTACTCAGAAAAATGGAATCCATGTGTCCAGGAAAACGTACTCTCTCCTGGAAGTTTTCTCAAAAGCTTTCTGCTAAATTTAAGTGTCCAGCTGAAGCTGTTGCTGGTTTGTTTGTGGATGGCTGGTTTTTGGAGGTGTGTGGGGATCAATGCAAGCCCAATAGGAAGGTCTGTATTTTAATACATTTTGATATGAAGTTGTCAGTAATGCTACACATTATCCTAGCTCACAAATAAGAAAGCTCAGAAGTTCCCTGTGTCTGTACCCCTTACATGCTCTCTGCTATTTGCCAGTCTCCCAGCTAGTCAGGACCAAATCTCCTCTTTCTTAAAGCAAGATGATTCTGGAAATGAAAAAGATGTGCGGTCATCATAGGTAAGGTCAAGGAGATTGGAGGCATCAGGCCTTGGACATCCACAGATGAGGCAGGAAAAGGCATCTTCTTTCTCAGCTGGGGTTTGATGAGTACTGCAATATTCGTCACCTTGGAAGATGATGACGTCTGGCCCTCAGCTCATTTATCTATCTCATCTTTGTTTAATTCTTTGCAAAAATTACCTAGTGTGTGGAGGGGAAGAAATCTCTCTATGGTTCAAGAATGGTCCAAAGCAGCTGTGTTGGGAGTTAGGACTGAGGAACCTGAGAGGGACTGTAGCAAGGCACACTTCTTCTCAGTAATCATCTGTCTGCTCAACAACAGGGGAAGTAACTCCCACTCTTCATCGGTGTGAGAACTGTGGAGAACCCAGCCACTCCATATTCAGGGAAGCTTCAGTATTTTGTAAGGTTTCTATGTCAGCTGTGCACACCTCAGTCTCCCCTCCATTCACCGTGCTTTTGTCAGACAGAGGAACAGAGCAAAGGCTTATCCTGGGCTGAGAGGCAAGAGGCCCATGGACATTCCTCCCTGACTAACCTAGAGGGGAACAAAGGGTCCACCTTCCAAACTGAAAAGGCAACATGCCTGAGAAATGCTGTCTCTCTCTCTCTTTCTCGATGCTCAAGGGCATCATTCAGCAGAAAGTAACATTTAGCAGTAGGTTCCTTCACCCTTTCAAGGTTTCAAAGAGACAGTGGGATGTTTAAAGAAAGAGGAGTGCATATGCACAGAAGTAGGATAAGATTTGAGTATGTCAAAGACTGAGTTGCTGACAAACACTTGACCTATTTTGGAGGGATCCTGAGCAGTTCTGCTCTGTGACAGACAACACATTTGCCAAGACAGCATTGCCACTCAGGAGCCTTCTTTCTCTACTCTGATGACCTATAAGTGCTCATCTGTTCTAGGGAAAAAACTGCGTTCTGCAGCTGGCTGCCCATCTTTCTCTAAAGAATTACATCCTCATTTCCAAGAGTATCTAGGTTTCTCTTGTAAGACCACTGGTTTAAGCAAAAGTGCTACAATTCCTAGGCCCAGTCCAAGTCCCCAGAACTACAGGGATTTCCCAATATGCCAGTGCTACATCAAGTCCTGACGCAGGCTATAGACAGGTGGTGTGGGGAGCAAAAGCCACTTTAGCACAACTCCAATAGAAACAAGGTAACAAACAGGTGAAATGAAAGATTTAATATGTTTTATTTTCATATTCTGAATTTGGGTCTGATAATCTTAGGGGCTAACAGCCAATGTCTATGAAACCAGGAATATGGAAAGAGTAGCAGGCATTATATTTATCTGTCAGTGCTTCTGATGAGATTGACCAACTCTGGGAAGATGCATGGGCATCCCTGTCAGAGCAAGATAATAAAGATGCAGATAGAAATTTTTAAAAGAAGAAATGAAAATTAGAGATCCAACCTGCACTCACTTTCTGTGGGATTTGGGGGCATCACTGCCCTTTTGAAAACTTTCTTTTGCACGTGAAGAACACAGTCATGTGAACCGATACCACACCTACAGTCAAGAGTACGGAACAAGAACAGACATACTGGCTCAATGCTTACAACTCTGTTAAATTCATTTTTAACGCTCCAAGCAGAAATACCATAAAGTTCAGGAAAGACCTTCTTTGACATGAACATGGATAAACAATTACATATAATAATTAAAAGCGTTTTCACAGTGCCATTACTGAGCAAGCCATTCGTATTACAAACAACTTTATCAGGTGCTGAGCCAAACCATATGTCACAAGGCAAAAACCTGATCAGAGACCACAGTTGCAAGGTGAGTATTATGTAGTGTTTTCTCTTCATGTGCTTGATCCAAAAGTAGCAGCACAGGGCTAAAATCTTGGCTGTTGGGTCTGATTTTTGCTACATGTGTGTGTTTAGTAAATTACATATTGCAAGCAACCTCCAGGTGTGCAATCCTATGTCTGCTAATAGACTTTTATATTCTGACAGGGATGCTCAACAGCATGAAATAATCCTCTTCAGTTTACAAAAGAAGTTCCCAATCTCTGAGTTTTAAACTATTAGTGATCCATCACTTGCAACAAAAACCAACGTAGCTACTTTGTTAACAGGCTGGATTTTAAACATTCAGGGTGGCTGTTTGCCTGTGTGTGCTGAACTGACGAACTCTGCGCTCTGGCTTCCACGGACACCCTCAAAAAGAAGAGGGGATTGTATAAGTGGACTATTTCCTGGTTAAGTATTTTAATGAGTTTCATCTTTTCCCCCATCATGCATTATTCTAAGGAAGAGAATGTAACTCTACTTGCAGGGGGAAGAAAAAGCAGCAGATGATGTGACAGGAAAGCAGAGACAGATAAGCACAGAGGCCAATTAAAAAAAAAAAATTTTTTTTAATGACACCACCATTTGAATGCCAAATGCAAAGAGAAACAACAATAAATACTCAAGCTTGTTTCTAAAAGAAGGAATAAGCCCCAAATTCCTTCAAAAAGCTGGTATTAAAGAATCTGATATGTGCCTTTTAAATAGATAAAGCAGTTCAACTTTGGAGTGAGTGACATACTTTAACTTTGTCATAATCTTATTTTTGTACTTGGATCCAGATACAATGACAAGCTCATTAGAAATTATTTGATATGAAATAGGAAAAAAATAGGACAGATCCCCATTCCTGACCAATAATCATCCAATACAAAACATGTGCATACGCTTTTAAGAACAACGACGACAAATTCTTCAAATCCTTGTCTACCTTCTGCCACTGAGCCAGGACATTTCCTTCGAAAATAAGCCTGAAAACACCTTTTTAAAAAAAACATATGCTGCTTTTAGACTGAGATTTGTGCTTTTCTCCTGTACCCAAATTCTTCCTTTGCAGGAAAATAAAAGTAAATATAAAAAGAATTGTTATGAGTATGCTCAAAACGTCTCATTGCTGGTCATCTTCTTTGTTGACACTCGTTATAACAGGGATCATTTTGCCAATTTAAAAATCAAGCCTAACTGAATGTCACTTAAGACACCCAAAACTGCACCAAAAAATGATGGTCCTACCCTATTAGTTTCTGTTTCCGTTTTCCAAGAATTGCTATCGATAATGAGTATTGTGTGTTGGAAGACATGGTCTACTTTCTTTCAGAAAATAACCATAAGGAAGATCTCATTGCTAAATATATTTAAAAAACAGAAAAAAGAGGGGGAAATCACAAGCAGTAGGACAGAGAGAGGTGGGCTTGGGTGAGGTAGAGGCAGTTTGCTAGAGAATGCAAAAATTCTTGGTTTTCATTACTGTCTGACTGCAACTTTTTTTTAACAAGGGCACAGCATTTGTATAACACGGGATTCACTCATTCAATGCCAAGCCGTGCCTGTGTACTGCTGGGAAGTGAAATAATTACATCACGTGTACTCCCCTTTCTCTCTGGAAGAAAATCGCGCCTTTGCACAGTGCTTGACCACCTGAAATCGCCCCACAAAACTCCTCAACGGAGTTGCGCTAGCGCGGGTGCCAGGAGCGCAGCTCAGGGCACCAGCTCCGCTGGCCGGAGGGATCGCCTGCGCTGGGACTCGCAGGAACTACGGCTCCACTAACAAGCGCTGGGACTCGGGTGCGTCATTAAAGGAAATTAAACTCCCGTGTGCGGAGGTGGCCCTTGTACAAGCCTGAGGCTTAGTTTGCTGTAGGGTACTTCCTGGGGTCCCCATGTGAAAAAGCCCTGAAAACGCCCCTTGGGTACCAACTGCCGCAACCTCTGCCCCAGTCATTTATTGTACTCTGCTCTGAGTATTGGCATTTATTCCCCAACTTCACGCAGCTTTTAAGCAGCATATGACCAAGCAGCTTATGACCTGTTTCTACAGCAACAGACGTTAACTTCTCTGAACTAATTATCAAAAACAGTACACACCTTCTCCACAAATCCATCCAAAAACTGAAGCTTTACTAAACATACTTTGTCCCCTGGTCAAACTACGTGGGTCTGATTTTTCTGCACAGGATGAGGTAGGATCTTGCTGCTACCAAGGCTGCAAGCCCCAAATGCAACATGACTAAGAACTGAACTGCCCTGTTTCCAGAGCTAACGCAAGCTCCACATGCTAATTCTCTGCTAAGCCAAAGCATGGGGCTTTGATTTCCTAACCTCAGGATGTTATCTGGCTCCAGTATAGGATTACCATTAGCTCTGTACGTCTGTCCTTACAGCAGGGTCACTGTCATGCCATATGCCACTTGGACAACCTTTATTCTTTCTAGATTTTTATTTTTTTTAAATCACAATGTTCATCTGGAAGAGCCTGGATTCACTCAGCTTTCAAAATCTGCTTTGCATTGCTAATGTATGGGGCTGTAGGCAAAGTTGCATTAGAGAGAGAGAGAGAAAGAGAGAGAGAGATACTAAAAACCTGTTAAGATACAAAATGTCTTCAGGGTGCTCTTCTCTTAAATATTAACAAAAAAACAGACAAGGTTTACTCAATTTCCATTTACCAAACAAAAGACACAGTTCTTTTCTAAAATGGCTTCTACATAACTTCGTTAACTTCAACAAATATTCCTGACTTGCACCAGCGTAACTAGAGAGAGTCCGACCTAGAAAGAGCAGGTCAGGCTCCACGTGGAAGTCATAGCAGGATGGGGAGTCACAGCATCAGTACACACAAGGTATCCTCATCATTTGATACAGCAGGAGAAACCTCCCGCAAAATTCATGGACGATTAATTCTTCCTCTCCCCCCCTCCGGTACTGTGGTAAGAGAAAGGGTCATCGGTCTCCAGGTTGTCACTCTCTCAGTAGAACAACAAAACAAAGACATCAGGGAATCTGGAGGGAGAATTAAAATGGCTGTTCCAAGATCGATGGCCAACCTTCTGGGACATTAAGAGGATTTTATGCTCATATAAGTACCTTTCATCCCAAAGGAACTCAAACACCTTTCTAAATGATATACTGATCTTGCATGAAGACTACATCCATTGAAAGGAAGCAGAGAAAACCACGTCCATACAGGTGACAGTGTGACAGCAAGGGGCAGCCACAGTGCTGCAAGGAGCACTCACCCACAGGAGATTCGGGTCTCTGTCCCAGGGGTTTAACAAGCCTGGGCCCAACTGTGTAACCACAGACTTGTGAATCCCAGAAGAGAGATGTGACGTCTTCTCTGTCACAGGGGGACTGTTGAAGCAGTCAGTGAGGACTGATAGTGTTCCTCCCCATGCCTGGACAAGCAATCCAACCCAAGCAGCTCATCAGAGGCTGCTCGACCCCCATGTTGAAGGCACAGCGCTAGAACCTGAAGCAGAACAGCATCTCCAGTGCTCTGTAACGCTCTTCCCTGTATTCTCGTTTCCCCTTTCAGTGGATGTAATGCTGAGAGCGCTTTACTATGCTTTACAGGGAGAGGTGAATGAAGAGAAAGAGTCTTTTTGGTTGACAAAAAGGAAGAAAGGAAAAAACTGTGAAGGCAAGAGTGAAAGAAGAACGGCCAAAGGTTGCAAGGGGGTGCAGGGAGGAAGGAGATGACCAAAACATAGGGAAACCACCAGAAAAGGAAAGAGAAAAGACAAGTTATGGCTTGCTTCAGTGGGGAAGAACACCAAGTCAAACCACGTATATAAGAAGCAAATGGAAACACTCCACAGCCATTCAGAAACATAAGCAAGAACAGCAGAATTACATTGAAGTTGCAAGGGAGATCCAGAGCAAATGCCGGTTGCAGATTAAGACAACAGGACTTTTTTTACCAGCTTAAGAACGAGCAAGTCACAGCAGAGTTTGGACTCAAGATGAACACACCAAAGAGCCTGTCTCTCATTGAAAACTACCATGGTTCCCTGCCTCACTTCCACTGCTTTGTCAATGAAAAAGTTCAGCACAGCCTGTGGATAAAAGAGCAGCACGGAATGCATCCCTACCAGGGTATCCAGTGGAATAAAGGTGCTCCCGCAGCCCTGACTCAAACTGGTCAGCTCGAAAGTGTCATTGGAGAGCTCGCGCAAACACAGTTTTCAAGCAAATTCATTTACACTCGGAGGCAAAGACACAGCAAGTACAATCCCTCCTAGGGTAAATCTTCAACTAAGCATCAGATGCTTGAAACCAATCTTAACAGCTCATCTTCCTGTACCTCCTCTATTTCCCTAACCTCCTAGTCCGGGGCATCTGGGTATGGCCGTGAGCTTGTCCATGCTGGGATGGTAAGATACAAATGACAGAGGAAGAGGCTACAGGTTGACCTCATTGCCAGATAAAATCCATTATGCGTCATTAAAACTTAACAAAATGCAATCACATTAAAAATGACTATTATGAAGTGCACCATGATTTACTGACTAAATGAATGAGAAATTTATCTGAATAAAATAGTCCTAGCCCTACTGCATTGGCAACGCATGATAAATTGCTGATTGTGAGAAGATCATTGCTTGCTGTTGGATGACATACATACATTGATTTCTCCTAACAACACTAATTAGCATAATGGCATCTCCACATATATTACATAAAGTTTCCTCTTAGCAAGCAAAAATTATTTCAAGCCTTCAGGTCCCAAACTGCAAAGAATAAAGATGGAAAGGAAGGATTTACAAACTGCCTCCTTGTCCTTTATTATGCAGATCAAAGGTCCAACCCACTGGATCTTACTTAATCTTGAAGAGATGGGAACAACATTCAAGAAAGTGCAGGCACCGTGCAATTAAGCTGTGATCACAGTGGGTTGTTTTTTGCATAGTGATGATCTAATTCTGTGAGGCCAGAAAAAGCCTTTGAGAAAGAAGAATCTAATCCTAAAGAACTAGAAAAAAAACCCCCATTTCTCCAATTTCATTAAGACGCACAGGGGGCAGACTGTGCAATCCTTACATAAGTGCTCCCATTGACTAGGGCTGTGTAGGTGAGAAAGCACTCACTAAGTTGAAAAGGCAAAGCACAGTCTATTAATAGGAAAATAAAAGTGGTGGAATAGGTAAGGAAAATGGAAGGGAGAGAGAGACCACGTGATTCTCAATTAATTGAAAATCAATCACAATAACCCACATTTTTTTTCTTTGAAAAATCTGAGAGGTGACAAAAGACCACCTTAAAAACAAAACAGTGCCCTGCCATTCAGTGTCCTCAGCAGTACATGGATTTCAGACTTACTCATGAGGATTTTCCAGAAGTCCATGCTTTTTCCAGAGGAACGTGCTTCTCAGGAGCATGAGTAAAACAGCTCATTTACCTACATTAATGTTTTGGGGTTTTTTGCACAGTGCACTGTACCTAGAGCAGAGGACCTGAGCAGAAGCAGAAGAAAGCAGACACCTACGCTGCCTTTGGTGAAAGCAGCAATGCCGGAGTGCACCCAGGGAGCACGCAGTCTGCGCTGGCCACCCCACAGCTGCTGTTCGCTATAGCAGTCACAATGCTGGGAGCTCTGCTGAGGTTACAGCCCTGACATTTCCACTCTGCCAAAGCACACGAGCCTGCTCTGACACGAGGCTTTGCGGGGTGGCTGGGAGGCAGAGAGGGTAAGCAGGATGCTCGGGACAGGTGAGTGGATAATAAGCCGTAAGAGGTTTGGGTTCTGCTGGTCTTTATTTGGCTTCCCCCGCCCAGCTGCAGTGGGAAACATCCCGCTGAGAGCAACGTGTGCATGGCCACATGCACACAGTGACAGGCACAGAAGAGAGAGTCAGGGGTGCGAGCAGTGCAGCTTTTACTCTAAGGTAGTAGAGCTTAGGGGCCCCGCTCTTTCCACAAGCTCCCTTCTCCTGAAGGGCTGCACTGGTACCCTTGTGCTGGATGGCAGTTTTTAACCCTCCCCAATCCCCAGTCATTGCCACCACTGTATTGTGACTAACTGGAGCCTTTTCCACTGCTTCATTAGCATTAAAAATCATACTCTGGCAGTGCACCTGGCGTGCTGGCCATCCCTAGCCAAAACAGCCTCCCTCAAGCTGTGAGCATGTCTGCAGGTGACACCTGTGTCCCTTTCAGCAGGGCTCTCAGAAAACAGCCCACCCTTTATGTAACCGGAGTCAAGGATTATTTTTTTTGGTAGCGGTTTTTGCTCTTATCTGCAGCCTGGGAAGGACTGAGGATGTAATCCCCGCCAGGTGCAGGAACTGGGCAAGTGCAAACGGAAACTTCTGCAGCAGCACAGCCGGTGACTTTTCTCGTGTCATGGTGCGAAATCTCTGGTATCTCCAACTGAAACTCAGAGCTTCATCTGCTTCAGACACACAAGCTCTTTTGGTAGTCCCATACATTTTCCCCACCGTGCTCTCTTTTACTGCATAAAGTAAGGTTGGTGGACATGAGCAGGCGCTTGGTGAAGCCACTGGTACCTCCCAGAAACACAGAAATGTTTCTTCTTGATCCTGCACTAGCAACCCCCACGCGGTTAAGATGAATGAGGTAAATACTGCCTCAGAGCGACCACATACATTAAATTTTACTATGCATCTGTGTGCATTGTGTAGCTTGTGACGTACGTAGTAACTATTCCAGAAATGTCTTAAAAGGCTTTAAATATTTTTGTTCTATGCATCTTTCTGTGGGAACAGTGAAGCTGTCTTCATATGATGAGACCAGTTTCACATGACATGAAGGGCAAGAGAGGGTATCATTAATACAGCTTAAAAGTCACCCAAGAAAATCACTTAAAATTGCTTTTCCATCTGTAAGAATGCAAGGGCTTGTAAGACTAATTTACTGCCTTCTACTACCAGAGACAAATCCTCAAGGTGTAGGAAACTACATGTCACTAGCAATTTAACAATAGAAAACTCCTACTTTTCTAGTTTTATTTTAGCCATCTGTGATAAGGGTACACTACAAACAATCTTGATCCAGTGAAGCTGCTCCATAGTCCAGAACATTAAAGTCCTGGCTGAGATGGATTAGTGGGCAAACTGAAGGTGGAGCAGCCAAATTTCTCACATGGATGGTGCCACCACATTAGTGAGATTACAGCTAAGATCTCCCAGTCCTTCAGCTGTCCCATGACTGGTTAAAAAACATTTAATATGACAACAAGTATTTCACACTATTTCCACCTGCCGGAGGTATACAGACCACAGAAAGCTGTGGTGTCTATAGAGATTTCCTGCACGCTGTGACAATATCAAAAACCAGTCCTGTGCTATTAAATGGAAAAGAAGGGGAGGCAGAGAAATTAAAACTGGATGAGGGAAAACAGAGGGTAAACTTGAGCAGGGAGCTTAGAGGGAGAGAAAGAAAAATGGCTCATGGAGTAGCAGGGGAGAGAAAAGGAACAGACAAATAATATAGGACAGATTTAAAAAAAACAAAACAAAACAAAAAAACCTGCTGGACTCAGAGGGAAAGAAGTACACACTGGAAAAATAATTCCCTGGAAAGTGCATGTTCGGCAATCTCAGGAATTTTGCTTTCTCTAGGCAATACTATGTACAAAAAATAACTTAAAATGCAGATTCTTTTGAGGATGTTAACTCTCAAGCCTGTAAGGAACATCATGTCAGATGATGGAGTCACGTCCTCAGGGCAACTCTTTCTAGGCTGACCCTTTCAAACTATTTTTCTTTCTGTTTTGTAAAGACATTGTCTTTCCCTCAGTTTCTCCAAATAGCATAAGGAAACAAAAGACAGCTTACAGGTGTACCTCTGTTTTTCAAAATGGAGATTTTAACTAGCAGCAAGAAACCTGGCTGAACAGATTTTACAGAAGGATGCTAGCATGAGCAGCCAAAGACTGAGCTTCTGGAGTGAGAAAGAGACTT
The DNA here is from genome assembly GCF_000699145.1 of Aptenodytes forsteri. NCBI lineage: Eukaryota > Metazoa > Chordata > Aves > Sphenisciformes > Spheniscidae > Aptenodytes > Aptenodytes forsteri. Next base: position 3,461,117 of record NW_008794447.1, read on the forward strand.
TAATATTGCACAAGTGTGAAACAAGTGCAAAAGAGACAGAGGAAACATTAAAACATTATTTTGTGACAGTGCTGCTGGACTTGGGCTTGCTTTCATATGAGATACTTGACCCTCTCTAGACAGCTCCCACTCTTACCGTAGAGCAAGAACTGCTAACAAGCTCCCACCGGGTGTAAACGAGGAACCCACCTGTTTGGAAGATGTGTTGACACAGAATGGGTGGTTTCCTCACCACGTGTAAGATACACTTGTGGGCTAATGCATGCATATCACTCCTCATACACATGAAAATGGGCTAAATAAGGGCAGGAGGACTCAAGAATACACGTATGTGCACACTACATGAGAATGAAGAACGTAGGGACCAACAGACTGGTTTCTCTTCTTAGTAACAAAGTTGGCTGTCTCAGACTTAATACTAAGCTGCTGAACAATAACATAAAAAGGGCAAGTTTCCCACTGCCCGTGAGGAATGAAATCTTTGCTGAGAGAGCAGAAGCCACATTCTTTAGCAAATTAGATGCATCAGCTGGGATTTGGCAGAACCTCCCGAATGTAGGACTCCAAATCTGCACTTAACCACTTACTGGGACAGTCTTTCAAGAGGTATTAAGCGTTCCTACTATGGACACATGCACATCGCAGACATGAGGAAATCTTTCTGGAGGGAACACACATGCCAACAGCATAACACTTCTAGGTAGCACCGGGCAAGCACCGGGCTTGAATATCCAAAAAATGTTGTGGAAAGCACCAGAATAAGGATCCATGTAGATAACATAAAAGACAAAATAGGAATTCAGAAGTGCAAGGCACACTTCACTGTTGAACTGGAACATTATAGCCAGCTGAGTAGCCTAGACTGCTCATCAAAGAGCACTCCTTCACACAGACACAGATTAGGCAGAGACATGGAGAGCAGAAGTTGAGCTCAAGGCTTTGAACACACGCTGACACCAGTTCTGGCATTGCAGTGCTGCACTGCTCGGGGATCAGATGGCCAAGCCCTCCACTGATGGCTCAGAAGCAGGCTGTAAGTCACACTGCTTTAGAGAAGGGACGAAAAAGCTCCTGGTAATATACATCCAAAAAGGTATGTTAGCCGCAAAGGAGTATGAACACGAAAACTTAAAAAGAGCTGTTGGGCTCCACATGTAGCTCCACAAAACACAGTGATGTTGGCTGCTCACAAGTTCAGGACACTCCTAAGCTAAAAGCCATGAACTACAGTAAACAAAGGTGAGTGAAAATGAGCCACTAAGGATGGGACTATTACTTTTCCTCTGAAAATGAGTGTCTTATTTGGCCCTAAGTTCCTAGTTGGAACAAGAATGGGTACTTACTGATGTTCTCCTCAAGCAAAAGAGCTGAGCTGTATTCATGCTCTTGGGATAAACAAGCAGACCCTTTCAGTGTCACTGAAATGCTACTGAGTGGGGGAAGACGTTTAAGGCACACAGGGATTACGACAGAGCAGGGGATTTTCTCTTTCTGGCAGTGCTCAGCCTCCCACAAGATATTTGTACGCTTTAGCTTCTCTCCCTGTGTCCTTCTTCCTTTTCTGCCATTTCTTGCACCTTGCAGAGTAGCACAGATAGTTGTGGACAACTTCAATTGTGGCATTTCTGATCTTTTGAGCTCTTCACAGTGCTACCCAAAATGAAGCTGTCACCATGTGTAATCTTTAATAAACTGCAAGATTTCCGAGGTGGGCACTACCTCTTCTGACATGTGGCTCCCACACCTCACACAAAGGTCCAGACTGAGCACCACCATGGCAGAAATACTAAGATTTTCTTTCCTTGCAACGTTTTTTTTTTGTCAGCTTGATCAGACGGACGTGACTGCCTTCAGGAGCAGTTGAAAAGGACTGCCACTTATTCCCCCACCTCCCCTCACACTCGCCAAGGAACTGATTTCCCCATTACACTGATAACTCTGGTGATGGGTACGGTGGGAGAGGAACCCAGCAGTTTGCCCTGCTCCCCAGGCTGGCTCTCTACGTGCACCAAAGCTCAGCCTTGGAAACGTGGCAGCCCTTCTGGCCTGGCCCCCCAAAAGCCAGTGCCTTTCCCAGTTAGCCTGCAAACAGGAAAGAGAAGCTGGTGCAGGAGACAGCAAAGGAGGATGCATACAGCATGGGGTGCTGCCCACGCTCCCGCCCCCCCAGCAAACAGCCCTCCCCGGGGGGGGGGGGGGGGGGGAGGGGGGGGGGGGGGGAAGGCAGACCCCATGCTGACTTTTGATGATTTACACTCCCCCCCCCTCCCCGTGATGATGTCTCTTCTTTTGTTTACCTGAGTGTAAAGCTATGGGCAGGGAAGAAGCCACCTACATGTCACAGGAAAAAAAAAAAGGAAGACTGAGGGGAAAAGAGAGAACAGGATGGCGCTTGCTTTTAAAATAACCACAATCTGTTAATAGTTCAAAATAGGCTTTTTAATTACAGGATACCCTATAACCTTTACCCTTATCAATTGATTATTTGATAAGCAGTTTTGCTTGCTGCAAGCTCCTTAATAGACAGAAATCAGAGCAGAGTGAGAATGCAGGAAAGGAGAAGGGGTCCCTGACAGTGCAGGCTGGGTGATCACCATAAGCCTGTGGTGGGAACAGAAACTGCAGGAAAGGTACTTAACCGAGTTAAGCAGCTGAGTCGTTCCATCCCTCCCGCAGTAAAGGGAGCACAGGGGAAGGGTACTGCTTATTCAAGAATAATTCTTGTTGCAAGAATATTTCTATATGTAAAATGAATCTTTTCTTCAAATGCTAATAAAAAAATTTACAAATTTGCTTGGAATTAAATCTCAGTTTCTATAAGCCCCTACTATGGGAGGAAGATGGAAAAAGAGATGGAAAGAGAGTTAATTTTTAATCCAGGCTCCAGTTTTCTTTACAAAGGTTGGGAAACACAGTTGAGACTACACTTAAATTGGAGAATAAACTCCCAGACTACCTGGAAGAGGTTTTCCTAGCAAAGGGATTTGCTAACAGTTTGTTCCCTGCAGAACAGAATACTCAAAAGGCAATTTTAAATCTAACGTTGGCAGAGATACACAAAATGACACTCGGGCTTAGAAGTGCTGCTAAGGGTGGAAATGCAGCCTGGAAGGAGGCAGTCCAGTTTGTCTCTTACGATCAGTACAGCAAGTGGTAAGGGTCCAGCTCTCATTAATCTGAAGTGCATTGTTATATGCCTGATGAAGACTAATCATTTATTTATTTATAAACGGACCATTTAAAATTATAGGGGGAAAAAAAGACACTTTAAATGGTTCTTTTGTGGAAACATGGTAGGTCTGAGTACCTTCAGATCCAAAAGACAACAGTAAGCGCCAGCAGAAGGCCACTGTGAAATGCACCCCCCCTTGCTCACAGCAGAGGCACGCACCGTACAACGCATGTCTGCTGTTTCTTACGGTCAGCTGACTTGGAAAGTGTCCGCTGCAGAACTGCCCGCAGCGCAGGAAATGGGTGGACAGCTGCAAAGCCTTCCCTGGCCTTTCCAGCAAAGCCTCTTCTCTTCCAAAATTAGTTGCAAGGCTTGCTTGACTCCCTTTACGGCCAAGGGAAAGCCAACCACCAACCTCGATGTGGGTTAGCATGAGACCTGGAAGGTCGGGCGGAGAAGGAAGAAGAGCTCTTCCTTGTGCCTCCAAAACCGAAATGAAATAGAGGCCTCCCTAGACCTGGATCTGTACTGTTAAATCTGGTCAGGAGCTGCTGATGATTTTATTACTACTGTTAGCTGCAAGGTCTAGTAAATCCACTCCACGCAGAAAATGCACACGCAGACTTCTTGTTAGTGGCAAATGAAGCAATTTCGGTCCACACTGAACAATTAACTTCACCTGTGTCCTCAGCACAGACAGTAACTTGGAAACAATGTCATTTGTTTCTGTGAGGTGTCTTTTCTAAAAGGACTACATGACACGTTAGAAATACAAACACAACCGAAGAGAAACTTCCAAGAAAGAGGTTTGGGCTTGCACCATAACCTTAATCATCCAGCTGGGTAGCATGAGAACAGATGACACTGAAATGGGGGTAAGGAAAATCCCCAGTATTACATTATCTTGCAATGCTGTTGTAAGATTTATAATTTGACATGTTTTCCTTTCACTTTCATATTCTAGCGTGAAAGTGGTAAGGGAGAATCAAAGCTTCACTTTAAAAAGTAAACTTCTGTCCCGGATAGATAAAGAAGAACTAAAAAACAAGAATCCTAGCAGTTCAGAAAACAGGAAGACAACTACCACCACCATTCCCAATATATATTATTTTTATGAGCTCATGATTTTAAAGCAATTCTAGAATTTCTGAATATTTACGACCAGCAGTGTTATGGGGCATGAGTTGACTTTTTTGAGACATTCATATTTATATGTTCATGAATTTAAACATAGGAATATAGATTCCTCTAAAATTAAGGTCTAATTAATATTTCTGAGATGTTGAAAAGCAAACTGGCAAACTTGGGAATTATGGAAGGAAAATGAAAATACAGTGGCAAGAAGTTTTCTAAATGTCTAAACTCCAGAAAAAGGTAAAGTTAAGGACAGTCATGGTCTTAAAGAAATGACACAAGGACAAATTTTAAAACTCCAAAATATTATCTAAGTGCAAGCTGTGACCAAATCTGCAGCCTGGTTGGGCCATGCAAGATCACAGACTGGAGAGAAAGGGCTCAGACCAAGTCATGCAAAACGCTCAGACAAGCAGTCTGTAAGCTCTGGCAGCCAGCTGTGAGGCACTAAACGGCAAATAGACAAAGCATGCTGCCAAGGATGGGAACCTTAACTCTTAGTCTTTGGATTAAGTCTTCTCTCAAAATAAAAATGGAGAATAACAGAATCCAACTCACGAGCTGAACCCACTGTCTACACCAAAACGTGACAGGTACCACTTTGCAATAAACACTTCCAGATCCACAAAGAGTAAAGGCGTTGGTGGATGACTGGCTTTACCCCTGCAGCTCTCCCGCAGCAAATACACTGATACTCGGATGCGACCGCCCGGGTGGAGGAAGCAGGACAGGAAGGAGGGCTTTTGATTTTCCAGAGAACACTAGAACACTGTTATACGAAGAAAAGGCTCATGGATCTTTCAGTCACCATCTAGCACTGAAAGCATAGGCCTTTTTGTGCTAAATTAGTTATGCTGATGCTCAGAGGGCAGCAAACTAGCCTGCGGAAGAGCACAGTATTGGGGAGAGCATGATATGAACATCCCAGTACGTTCAGCAGTGCTGTGTCGCCAGCTTATGACAGATCCAACCATAAAAGTGGGTGGAAAGAACACAGTTTTACACCATCTGTATATTAACATTAAGAGCATATACAATAAACAAGAAGAGTTAGAGAGGCTCATGAACAATAAGAAATGGATTATGGCTGGTGTTGCTGAAAGCAGGTGGAACGGGTCGTGAGACTGGAAAACTAAAATTGATGATGGTAACTTGCACTTTAAGGAGAAAACGGTCAAAAAAACCCGGGAAAGGGTAGCACTTTAGGTAAAAATATGCTGCTACTGGCTATAGACGTTTCAAAATCACAGTGCTTCGCGACTGCAGTCGTAACTAATAAAACTAAAGGAGAGTTGGTTGGCACGTGTTATATCATCAGACTAACAGGCCTCTCTAAATAACAGGACAAACTGCTCTTTACATAGCAATCTAGATCATGTAGGAAGAAAAAGTATGCTATCATGATGACTTCAAAATAGGGAACATTTAATATACACTTTGTGCAGTCAGTAATGCAAATTTTCTGCTTCTAAAAGTGACGTAGGACAATTTCTTTACAGTTGAGAATAGCTCACACTCTGAGTCGTCAAGAAACTAGACAAGAAGCAAATCGCACAACAATGTATTTTAACAAATCTTGGAGAAGTGGAGAAGTTTCTGAGAACCAAAGATTTACCACTACAACTGTGATATTTAAAAAGAGGAAAAGACGGGTTATTCTGACACTCTCCAGCAAAACAATGGAACAATTGGTTTCAGTTCGCTATCAGCAATGACTCAGAGGATAAAACAGGAATACCGGTCAGCATGGTTTCAGGAAAGTAGGTTTCACCAAAGACATCTATGGTTTTCTTACGATAAGACGATTGGTTCAGCTAGGGCATGGGAGCAGTGCTCTTATACTTCGATTTTGCAAGGCAAGTGCTGTCCAACATTTGTTTCTAGTGATTTATGCTGACATGATCTCCTTCCCAACACAATGGGCAGATGATAGCAGGAACGGTAAGAAGGCCAGGCTACTGTTTACAAATTGCCTGGTGACATGGTCAGAATCCATCCGAGCACATTTCAATTACCCATCTGTCCTGAAGAGTCTATGGGAGACTGATTTCTGGGGAGCAAATTTCGGCATTTGTAAAAGGCAGGCACTGCATCTGAACTCCAGGGCAAACCTTTTGTGAAAAACAGTGGCTACGAGTCAAACATAGCATAGACCGGCATTCACTACATCTCTATAGGCTGTTCATCAAGTGATCCTCACAGTCTCAGTCATTATTTCCATTCCAGCTTGTCCCCCCTAAAATCTAGTAAGACAGTTGTGTTTCTGCCACACTTTCATGCAGTGAATACAAATCTGTAGACTTTCTTCTTTACTTTCAGGTAGGCTTTTAAAAAAGGCCAAATCCCAGAATATCAACCATGTCTTTTTCTCACTATCCCAAAGATAACCTTCGAAAAAGCATAAAATCTCTTTTACAATTCCAGTGAGAAACACACCTTTTCACTTAGAAAGGACAAAGACAATTTCATTTTGGAAATGTTCTCCGGACACAGATCTCCCTTTACCATTTACATGCAAAACCAGCCTGAGCAGATGACACATCTTGAATTTATAAGATTAAAACAAAAGACAGAAAAGAGAATTTGAAGATATTCTTCCAATATTGTGTCATTTCTCCTCTTCATTCACACCCCTCCAATTTCAAACAACATAACTAGTGGTTTCAATAGGAACTATAATTGCAGCATCCTCACAGTCCCATGCAGGCAAAGAGCTGCAGTCTAGTTTTATTTTTCTTACACCCACAGAGAATTCAGTTTTGTTTCGACCTCTCATTACTCTCCCTCCCTCACTTGGCTCCAAACATCAAATTCTGTCTCAGCCATTCAACATCTATTCTGTTGGGCTGCTTTTTTCTCTTACTATTACGCATACATATTGAACAGCTGGAACCAAGAAAAGGCACAATTAATGATTCTGAAATTTTCCAAAGAAAATGTTTTCACTTTTCCCCAATTTGAAATTACTTTTTGGTTTAAGGGGGGGGGGAAGTGCCTCCCATAAAACCTTACATACCTCAAAAACTAAATGGAACATTTTAGGTTACATAGAGCTATAATTTTTGAGAGAGGAGGTTGGTTTAGGCTTGCTTGCTTTTATTTCTTAAATCACATAAAAAGCCTAAACAAAGCCCCTGTTGCATCTTGGTGCGAAACCAATTTCTTTTATTATCACACGGGAACCAGAATAGCAGAGGACTTCTAGCCCTCAAATACCTAACAAGTTACCAGCCCCAGTGAAAACCTGTACTTGCTGTTTTAGCCTATAGCTGCAGATAAGCAAGAATGAAAGAATGACCCAGAAAAAGCAAGAGGCTAAAGGGCAATACCTGCCATGTACTCACAAACTAACAACTAGTTTTAGGGCAGATCAGGGTACATGGGGCAAGGCAAAGAGCAGGGATTTCTAAGTACAAGCCTGACCAAGTGGAGAACAGTTAGGCACGAGGGAAGACTAGTAGCAGGACAGAGCCTTGCTGAAGGTAGGTGGGTCAGGATCTGACCATGGTTTTAACAGTCAATTCCACAAAAAGCGGTTTGAATTACCTTCAGGCTAACCCCAGAAAAATCCCCGACTCAAAAATCCAAGCCAGTATCTGCTTTGTGGAAAAACAGACAAATACCCCATCCAGTGCTCCTTTAAAGAGAACAAGCTATAGTATAAAATAGAGGACATCGTGGTTCAGGGTGTATGGGTCATTCAGCATTAGTGTGACGGAGGTTATAACCACAGTACCAGTACCAGCCCTGGATCTGCACAGCAAAGCAAAGGACTAACACGTCTGACAGGAGGAGTTTCAACACTGACGGTGTAGAAAGCCTTTGGAGAAATCCTGCTTTTGTTGGATACTAGTTTTGCTAGTTAAGCTGCTAATTTAGCACTCTGCCTGTCCAACCACTCACATGGATATTGAGCTGCACGGCTTCCTCTCTCGCTGCTCACCTCCCTTTACAAGAGTATGCAGTGATGCTCAGCAAGCCCAGGACACAAGCCCAGAGCACCAGCACTGACACGTTAATAGGACAGTCATGGGCAACTGACCTCCACAGAGCATTTGCAAGGTCCCAGCTGGACTGAAAAAATGGTGTGTCTCTCTAAAGTACGCTCAAGGACTGAAGCGATGAGTGCATGTAAAAACACTGCTTATTAACAACAGAAGTATCTTAGGCCCAAATGGACATAGGTTTAATTAGTGTACATAGTGCATGTATGCACACATGCACGCAACTAGCCATACTTGAATTTTACAGCAGTACACAGAAAATAAGACCAGGCATTTTTGTACATGTCTGACGTTTCCTAAATCATCTTTTGGTTCTCGAATATGACCTTGTAATAGTCACCTGACAGAAATATATGGTCAGTGCTAATCATGAGATACAATAGCTAGAATTTTTTTTCCCCTTAAATGCCATTTGTTAAATTCTCATGATTAACACACACACACACTCTTTTACAATTCTGTATCAAAGACCAAGCCATTTGTTATTCTCATGATTAACACACACACACACTCTTTTACAATTCTGTATCAAAGACCAAAACTACAATGAAAATAGAAACTATAAACTGACTGAAAGATACATTCACTTTATATTCAGAAATGTGTTTCAAACTGAAGAGTGCAATCTCCTTATTTTCCATATATGATCTGGCAAGTCTGACCATCCACAGTAAGTAGTAGAATCAGATAATGTGCATCAGTCTGGATTTAACTCAACACTCAACACCTATTGTTCTTACCACCTTTGCAAAAACCTACAATGAAAATAGAAACTATAAACTGACTGAAAGATACATTCACTTTATATTCAGAAATGTGTTTCAAACTGAAGAGTGCAATCTCCTTATTTTCCATATATGATCTGGCAAGTCTGACCATCCACATCGTGCAGTAAGTAGTAGAATCAGATAATGTGCATCAGTCTGGATTTAACTCAACAATATCAGCCTATTGTTCTTACCACCTTTGCAAAAACAATCCATTTCCACCAAGCACATCTCACAATAATAAGCTTTCCAATTTTTCACAGAAAAATGCTTTTCAGGTAAACAGGAAGTGAAGGAATGAACAAATACACTGCAGTTAGAAATATATTATTTCAACCTTCCTCACCAAACAAAATGCCTTCGGTGTAGGCAAGTGGGCTTCACAAGTAGTGAAGGGACCTTTCTACATGTACACACAAGCAAGAGGTCCCTCATCCCGACTGGGTCATTAAATGTGAATTGCACATATTATATAACAAAGTATGGCTTTGCCTTAAGTTTCTTCTTTATAAGATACAGAAATGACTTAATATCTGGACTTGTTTTTAGAAGGATGTCTAGTTGTATCCAAATATCTAGTTTTTCCTACATTAAAAAAAAAAAAAAAGGAACTGAGTGAGATTAGATAGATGAAATCTTGGCTTCCTGTTCACACTGGAGAACTGCAGTGAGATTTTAACATGAATTTCTCAACTTATGAAATGGAGGAGATGTCATTAACTCTTTCACATAGGCATTTCGTCCTCTCACCTGTTTGATGGGTCTTTGAGTTCAACAGATTTAACAAAAACAAAGCAAAGAAACAATAAAGCATTAGACAGCCTGACCAAACATCCTCTGCCTCTCAGTTATAACCTGACAAATCTGTAGCTCAGATTACAGTCTGAGTTTTATGTCATTATCGCAGTATTTCTCCAGATAAGTCTTCCCAAAAAGAAGATGCTTTAGACCAGCTATTTCTAATGCAACAGGCAAGCAGAATTAAAATAGAGATACGAACCTTTGAGCTGTCACCATACATCCTGAACCAAAAACAGGAGACAGATGAACATTTCTTTTTGTTTTGCAATTAATTTTAAATAATATGCGATAGGCTCTGACCTGGTAAAGCTCCTACTCCTCCTATTGGTAGAACCCCAAACTCCACAAGCTGAAGAAATGACAAATTTTGCTGTATTTTACATGCATTACAGTGTGAGTCACAGTTAAACCATGCTCAGAAGGAAGTACTCCTTGTAGGTGGTGTGGAAACAGCTAATTTGGTAAAAAGCTGTTACGCTAAAACTATCAACCAACAATTCTATTAGTGTACTATTATATCAGAATTCCTGACATGTTTCGGTGGCACATAACTTCTGTGAAGGCATCACCTACTTTGTGAACTGATTATTAACTTTAATTCTTTTAAAAACCCTTAAAACAACATTCAGAAAATTTATTCTTGAGCCTTTCAATGACACCAGTACAGGGGCTGCGCAACTAAGAATACCCAGCTGACCTAGAAGGCGACAGGGCATTACTATAACCATTATTCAAACTAGTTATTAATTCATTCCAAAGCATTCCCCAAGCCTGGCAGCTGCCGCTCCAGAGGTTAGCATGGAATACATGTGAGACAATGATGCCAAGTCACTCAAGCCAACATGGCTTTAGCCTCTTGCTAAAAGACTACAGATTCACAACAATAAAATACTTGAGGTTGCTAAAGACTGCTTAGAAGTCCCAGAATAAACCATCTAATTTCACACACAGTTCAAGCACCACTAAAAACATTTAGTGGTGCTTACTTCTTCCAGTGGAAACCAAAGGTGCTCAGCACCCAAAATGTCCGTCCTTTGTTCCCTACACCAAAATGCCACATATGCTGTTTAAAAGCTGGATGGATCTCTGCCCCAAGAAGAAGGGGACAACCACTCCGTCTTTTTGTTACAATGCTAACTACACTGTGGAAAATAAGCCATACAGTGGTTTGGGAACCAAAACCATCAAGTCTTGCATTATGAAAAAAAGGAAACAAACCCTCCAAGGAGGAGTGACTTCTGACCCAAAACTTTGCAGAGTGGCCCCTAAGCACTCATCAGTAGAAGCACAGGGAAAGAACGCTAGTTCAGAAAAACAGTCATTTAACAACATTTCTAAAGCATAACACATCATCATTTCAGTCATTTCTTAAAATTATCAAGTTCCAATACCACATGAAAAGTCCAAGAAGCGTCTGCAATGACATTCCATACTTTCCAGGAGAAAGAGGAGGAGGGAGGAGGAGACCATACAAAGAGTTACTAAGCCTTTGTATCAGCCTCTTTTCGGTTGCCCGCATATCGTGCACTTGCGCTTACCTGACCAAGGGAAGGAAGTGTTGCATATGCCATGGGCTGATTCATCATTCCTTTCTGCTTCATGATGAGCATGCGTTTCTGTTCCTCGCTCAGGTGTGCCATCTGAGCTGGTATCTGCGGCTGCTGGGACTGCTGCTGCTGGATGTAGGGCATCATGGGGTTCTTGCTGGGATTTGCCATTGGTGGGGTCATCCTCTGACTCAGCTCAGCATTGAAGTGGGTCAGAGGTTTGGTGTTGCCATAAGAAAGCATATTGGGCTGTTTGCTTAAGGAGTTTGTGCCCAGGTTATTTGGCTGCTGACTGATCATATTCATGTGATTTTGGGGGAGGTAGTTATTAATTGTGGTCTTCTGTGGATTGTTTGCCATAGGAGGCACTATTGGGTTTTGGTTGTTAAAGGCTTGGGGATACATCATTGGACTATTTGGTTTGTCTGCACTGAAGGGTCCTCCGTACGGACTAGATGGAGGGCCCACAGGTGACCAGCTTGAGGGTTGATTTGGATGCTGCTGCTGCTGCTTCTGCTGCATGAGCTTAGCTCTTTGCTGCTGCTGGGCTGCCATTTGCTTGAGCTGTTCAGCTGGAGACAAGTCAGCACTTGGCATATTCACAGGCCCAGGCCCTGATCCTGCCACAGTTGCTGCTGCTGGCTTCATAAGATAGCCATTTCCAGACCGTGTCTGCGTCTGGCCTGGAGTGTGGGCCTGGCTGGGAGTTTGAGGTGACTGAACAACACAGTTTGCTGGTGAGCCAGCAGGGATTGGAGCTGGTGGGGCGCTGGACACAGAAGCTATGCTAGAGGCTGTGGAGACGTTTGAAAATGGAGGACCGGAAGAAGAAGGCCTCACCTGGGGAGACCCTAATGGGACATGAGCAAATGGAGAATGAGATGGATCGCTTTTCACGCTTGAACTCTCTTGAGTCTCTGTGGCAGGCCTGGGAAATTCCGGCTCCTTCTTCTCTTCAAAGTCTTCGTTGAACAAGTCTTGTATATCATCTTCTGGAACGGTGTTTGCTAGTTCGTCTATTAGCTCCTGCCACTCTTGATCATTCAGGTTAATGTCTGAGAAGAGCTTGTTCTGATTTGAAAGAGATGTTTCAGAAGTGTCTATGCAGCTGGGGTCATCCAAAGGCTCTTGCTTTAGCTCCTTGTTCTGCAGGATGTTAAAACTATCGTCTAGCTCGTTGCAACCATTAACAGGGAGCTTTATCTCGGAAAGCCCACCGTTTTTACCCAAGTCTTCTAGACCACTACCGTGAGTTCCACTGTTCTGCAGGGGCAGGGGAGCTTTCATGTCAAGCTGGTGAAGAGGAGAAACAGCGGGCAAAGGCAAATTATTGGGCAAGCTGTTGATCGCCTCAATGCCTGGTACATCCTTCCGTATCCGCTTGCTGGTTGGAGAAAAGCTCCCATCGCAAACTCCATTCTGCTGTTCTCCATTGAGAGGTGAACGTGCGCCTTCCAACTTCCTTTTGACTGTCTCCTGAAGCTTAAAGCAAAACAAGAAAAAAAAAAAAAAAATTAATCAGTTGCAGAGACAAAAAAAAAGTGCTGATGAGCCTTGTGACAGATACAACTCACCAAGCCTACTAGGGACAGTAAGTTTTAAAAACTCCGATTGTGAAGTTTGATTTCATTCCTATGCCTTGATCAATTTGAGAAGAGAGTCTAAAACAAAAAAAAAAACACCACCAAACCTACCCCTGAATAGGAGGGCACAGGCCCATGGCTGCAGAAATGTAGACTATTGTCTGTGCTTTCCAAGCTACAGGAATTTTACAGAGCAAGTTGATTAATTCAGCTTTTTGGTGCCTAACAGTGATGAGACTTAAACAGTGCCTAACACTGTGAGGAGTCTTAAATTGGACCAAAAAAATGGAATCACTAAAATGTACTATTTACTCTGAAAATCTTTTTGTTTGAAGTTTCTAGAAGCTTCTTGAAAAATACCTGCAATACAATTGATTGACTATTTGTATTGAAACATGTGTTGTTGACACTAAAAGTTTTTGAGAAAATTCATTAACATGGTTTCATTTGATTAGCCCTCTGTTCTTGGCTACAAAACATATTGAGAATCAGTTTTAAATGACGAAAAAAATATATCCAGCCTAAAAAATAGAAGACACTTTGCATGATGTTAACTCAATCAAATCACAAAAAACCCCCACAAACCTGTGTGCTAGGAGCTAATATAAAAGATAAATAACTAACAAAAACGATAGCAAGACAAGTCTCCAGGAAGGCAATCAAATTAGCTATGTTATTAAAAAAATGTATTAATATAAGCTTTAAAGAAGCATAGCAAAGCACTGTAACAACCTACAGTCCTCTCCTACCACACACCAAATGTTAAGTCCTCCGCTTAAGTACCAGGCTAAAAAAAGCATCCCTCTTCGGCTAAGGCAAAAAACAATAGTGGGGAGGGGAGGAAGCAAAGAGGTCACAGCTCTAGCGAACGCCTTCAGGACACACTTGCATCCTTGATACTAGAACAATAGAAGACAAAATACTGAAAGATTTTATCAATTTTTAAAGTATTTTTACTGGTATGAAAATCCCAGACACTCAGCTCCCACCCCTTCCCTAACCTAGAGGTCTTCAACCTTCTTTCTTCCCACAATCCAGATTCCATTTATTTCTCCCATCCCAGAGGGCTAGTTCCCCTTTCATCCCATGTGTAAGACAGGCAAGCAAATCTATATCTCATCCCTATTTTAGAGGGAGTGGTTCTGAGAAGGCTGCGCCCTCCTCTTGCCCTTCAGGCCTGCGTGGCCTCTTCGGCGTGCAATGCAGAAGGACACGGTCAATGCACATGTTGCTGCAGTCCCAGCCAAACATGTGTAGGACACTAAGTTACATGCTGGTCCTCTGCAGAGATGTGACCTTTATAACAAAGCAGAAAGGCAAGTCTGTGAGTCCTTAAGCAGATCATCAACTCCTTGATTTGTACTGGAGCAGAAGAGCTTTTTTTATGTGGAAAAATGATTAACACATGGCTAAGAGTCACCAGTGGGTCCCTGTTGGCATACGTGCCCGAGACTTTGCTGCCTGTTTCCCCTGCACAAAGCCAGCACGTGCCAAGCTTCACACAGGCTGAAATTCCTTCTCCTCTTGGTTTCTGTGGTACCACACAGAGACCAACTGCTTTGAGACCACAGCCTCTGCCACATGGACCACTGCTCAGCCGGGTCCTATGCAGCTCCACAGGAGCTGTCCTTACCCTGACTCTTTCCCCACACCAGGTTTCTGGTAGTCAGGGAATAGCAAGGCCAATGGTTTGCACTGAGAAGTTCCTCTCCCTGTGCAGCAGGCTGCAATGGGGAACCCACCTGTGGCAAGGCAGGGTGGGGGGGCACATCAGGAAGGCTGTGAGCATGCTTTGGGCCTCCCCCCTGAGTGTCCCCATCACTGGGCTTCCACTCTTCTCCCCTTGCCCAACCGCAGCAGCTCTTGCCCCCATGAGCTCCGCAGATACCCGGGGATGGGGTCCTGCATGTGGTGGCAGATGCAGGCGGGAGTGCACACTGCGCCAGCACTCTCTCGATTAAAGCCCAGCACAGTCACGTTAATTAGCTGTGGTCTGCAGGAGCACACCAGGCTGCAGAGCGCAGAGCCCCACAGCACAGGCATCACCTTTTCATCTCTCCGTGGCACGGCAGCAGCAAGCTCTAGCAAGAGGCGCTTGCCCAGGGGTGGTAATTGCCTCATCTGTGCCAGTTAACAGCAATGTTGAAGGTAAGTCAACACTCAGGACTAGTGTGAAGGAGAAAAATCAGATCCCACAAGGAAGCTTATGATATGGGTCTCACCTCTGCTGCTTCCCTCCCCTAAAAGCCTATGTTAAGCTGAATACCACCGTATGGCATTACAGCTCCCTGCTGCTTTTTGACCGGTGTAACTGGCATGTGGCAGAAGACTACAGCCGAGCCACTGAGCTTGTTTCACTGATCTTTATATAAACCTGGTTCAGACCCCTGAGACGAGGAAAGAACTATACAGATGTGGTAACGGCACCACTTCACAAGTACAGCAGCACAGTTGCTTCCAAATTTCCTTTCTTCAGAGCAAGAAAAGAAAGAGCACAATCTGGCCTTGAGTGCAGGTGGTCAGTAACACAGTTGATATAATGGCTTAAAATAGCGTATTTAAATGTTGTCCCTAATGGGCCACTCACACAATTTACAGCTGAAATCACCCATTTCAGCTCCTAAGCTGTCTCACTACAAAGTCACTATCCCTCTTTGCCTTCCACATCAGAAAAACAGTCACTGAAGGGCAAGTGACTCAAGACCAAGTTCAATGTGGATGCACACACAAAAACAGGGTTTGAAGAAACGTCCAAAACTTCCGATGGCCCTTTGCCCCGAGTTCATATTGGCCAAATGCTGGGCTAAAGTAAGAACAGTCATACTAAAGGACATGGTGACAGGCTGCTAGTTGTGAAAAAAAGTTCATATAAGGAAGAGATGGGGAAAAAACTTAATTTGTCTTAATGACAAGTCAGGGATTAGTGAGAGCGATTATCTCCTGAGAAATACAAGAGAACTGACATTTCACAACAGTTTGAAGGTATCCCTTACAGAATATCAGTAAGAGTGATACACTTTCACATCATTTCACGCTTTCAGGTTTCACATCATTTACTAATTTATCCTGAATCCATCACCTTATTTGTACATGAATGTTTACCAAAAGAATCAAAACTATCTAGTGGCAAATGACCAGCCCTAACAAAATCAGCTCCTAAAGATTTCATCATGTGCTGAAACTTGGACGTCCCCCTGTACAAATACACAGTGACTTTAGTGAAAGTAAAAGCAGGCCCAGTATATAAATATTAATAATCGTGTTTATCATGTATTACAACAAAAAGCAGCTTTAACATGGAAACTATTTTCCATCAAATATCAAATGTACAGAAATCATGCCTTGTTGCAAATGAAAACAAAATGAAGCCTATTCTAGGTTTGTAGCTCCACATTATTGTCCTTCAGAGGTTTTAGGATTTGGGGTTCTAACAGACACTAGAAAAAAAAAAATCTTTTTATTTTATTTGTTTGCTCATTGAACAACTGTAAGTAGACAGAAATATAACACGAAAGGTTTATTTGAAGGCAACATGCTGGATACAACCTTTGCACGTGGGGAAGCACCTTGGCTCCAGCATTTTGGAGGGGTTGGGAGCCGTAACAATAGATGCATCTCTTCTTTTTGGGGTACAACACAGAAATATTCTTATCAAATTATTTCAATGCAAACATTCATTTTTGTATCTTGATTTCATTATTCCCAATCACCATGTCAACTATTGGGTGGCTTGAATATCATACACTGACCGTATACTGGCACACAGTTTACCACCACCAGGACTCCACAGTGTCTTAGACTAAAATCCCAACACTTCCCCTTACCTCCATAAAAACAATGTCTGAAGTAAAATACTCTCCTGTAAAGTGTCTTCCCTCTCCTTCTAAGAAGAGGTATATAGCTTGCGCATGTGATTTACAGTATGCATCATGAAGATATTAGCAGCAGCTTAGAAATTTATGTCTAGGAGCAGAAGACTCTGGGTGCATAAAATAAAAAGGAAAATATTAAATAAAAATATTAAAATAAAACCCTTGCCAGTTTCATAGGCCTTTAGCTTTATTCACACAAAATACTTGGCCGACGGACCTGCATTTCACAGCAGGTTTCTGCAAAACAGAAGAGAGTGAAGCAGGACTCGCTATTCTTTATATGCCTTTGGAGAAACTCTAGTTGCAGAGCAAGAAAAGGTCAAACTTTGGCGGGTTGACTTTTTAAATAACTCCTGACTGGGGTAGAGGCGGCGAGGACAGAGGCTGTGCACGCAAACATGCAGACACATGTGGACCCCAGTGGTCTAATCCAATCTGTCCTGAAATTTTCAACAGAGCTGCTCAGACATGCCACGACAGACCCAATACATAAACAAGAGAGCATTGAGGCTGTCAGCAGGGCTTTCATCTGTGGGGAGAAGCTGCTCCGCTTCATCCCACCAGCAGCAATTCATTTTTCAAAAGAAATGAGACCAAGGTGCTGTTGTTATAGCAACAGCCGAGCCACTCGCTGGCCCATCCTCCACCGTCGCGCTGCCTTCGGTGGGCGGCTGTTCCAGTCATCCACGGGGAGTGACCAGGGCTGTGGCGGCAGCCTAGTCCTTTCACTGCTCTCTAAAAAAAGGTGTGTGTGTGGGGGGGAAGCCGAGAGGCTAAATTCTCTTTCTGCCTGTAGAGGCTGAGAGTGATTTGCAGTGTCTAACACAGGTCCACTTCCACTCGGTTGTCAGACGATCTGTGAGCCCACAGACAAGGAGGCTGGGGTCACTTTTACAGATGCTTTCATGCACCAACTACATAGCAGACACGTTGCTGCTGACTTTTCTCTTGTTAAGGCAGCTCCAACCACTTCAATACGAGGCAAGGGCGACAACTCAGAGGTCGAGCACGCTCATTCCCCAGTTGTGCTGGGACGCACCTTGCTCCATAGCTATCTTTGCTCTCCGTGGGAAAGCAGAGAAACCAGCCAAAGCCCAAAGTCCATCTTCCTCAGAGATGATGCACGTTTACAAAAAACAAGGGTTATCATATTCTCCACACTGCTTTTCTGTGACTCTTTCTGTTAAAAATAAAAATTGATCTTTTCCATTCCTGTCGTCGAATCACGGTCTGGCCCACCAGCTGTCCGCGTTCAAATGGGCCTCAGTTCCCTTCCAGGGCAATGACTCAGTCTTGGCCCTTCCTGCAGGACTTCTACTCTCCTTCCCATCAGTCTGTCTGGCTTAGCACGTCTTCTTCCAGGTGTTCCTGAGCTTGCCCCACCTTTCTTCTCCCTTCCTCTCCTTGAACTTCTCCAGAAAGATCTTGACCCCCCCACCTCTGACAGGGAATGGTCACCACAAACTCTGCCAAACACCACCCCAATTCAGCCATCTCCAGCCTGCACCCTGAGACCAGGTCAAGTTCACTCCTTCACTTCTTGTGCTGCACTCAACTCTTATCAACACTTAGCCAGTGTCCCAGGGGTTGCTGTGAAGTGACACTAAGCAATTTGATGTGACAGCTCTCCTAAGCAAAGATGTAATGGTCATAACGACCTCATCTGAGATCAATAAGGAATAATCAGTATTGCCATTTGCATGCCAGCAATTCTGCTTCAACATCTGAAAGGATTCCTCATTTCCTGCACACCCTTCTGAGACTGCCCTTAAAAAGTCAACAGTGCCAAAGGGCGCCACTGCCTGAGGTACAACCACATCTTATGACCAGTGTCTGAAGTCCAGCAGCTCCACTGTGGCCTCTTAACAACACTTGCTACAGGTGTCACACAGAGATGGTGGGGAGCACAGGACAGCCTTTCAAAAGCCGAGTCAGAGCTGAACTCAGACAAGTGGCCAAGCAAAGTGAAGGTGGGTTACATACCTCTGCTTCCAACAAATGAAAGTATTTCATGCATCAAACCACTCCCCTACTACTCTAATTTCTTCACACTGCTGAAAGCACTGCACCGATGCCTGCTAACTCACAGGATGAAGCCTGACGTAGCAAATTGATTTTGGATCGCAATTGCTCACTTAAAGCACATGCTGTGCTCTTCCATGCTGGGCCTGCCTGCCCAGTTCTTGTTGGCGAGGGCAATGTTTCAAACACGCAGGAAATTCATATTGTGAAATCTGTTTGAAGTTGGTAAAATCTTGATCTGCCGACCTAGCCAGTAACCTGTTCAACTCTGCAGGCTCACAGAGTAACCTCTGCCTCATGAAGGAGGTCAAACCTTTGCCTGTTACCCACGCTGCTAAGGGCTGCTGGGGGACTCTGCCATCGACCTTGTTTTTGCAAACAGTCATCAGAAGAACAAACCGACTCCTATTAACGATAAGAAGTAAAAGATGCTCAGGGCACCAGTTAAACCTGAAAGAGCTAACAGTGAGGAAAATGATCCACTTCCTCACATTTTAGCCGGGCTGGTCGGACAGGAAGGGTTGCTCTCTCAAGCAGCGAGAGTACCAGCTGTCTGGAGGCAAAGCAGGCAGCGCAGGGGTGTGCAGGGCCCTCGCCGGAGCTGGCTGCCCCGGCCAGCTGTCCGGCTCCCAGCCACCAGCAGGAACTGGATCACGCTGGGAGGTCAAGCGGAGGACAGGGAAGAAGGGTTACAAAAAAGGCACTGGATGAGAGCAAAACAGCGACAGCACTGGCAAAGTCAAACCAGGCAAACGCCGTGACTCTACCTGCCCTCAGTCAGCCAGGTAAGGATGCTGATGTGTGCTGAAACAGCTCAAGAAAAGCAAGAACTGGCGTGAGCTTTCATCAGAGTTTTGAGAGGGGGATGAGCAAGAGAAGGGAAGAGACACATTTCTGTAGAGACGGAGAGAGAAAGAGAAGTAGTTTCCCCCCATGGCTCGACTCTGCCTGACCACATGTATTTTCATCGCAGACTGAAGAAGTTTTGTACTTCCATTGCTCAGGTTGTGTGATAAGAGGACTTCCAGCTGTGTGTATTAATTTCATCAAAATAAAAAAGATGAGCACATATATCTTTACTAAAGTTTATTGCAGTCTTTTAAACCACCCCATTGCATTGCTGCCAGAAAGACATTTTCTTCTGTAGAAATGAACACTGGAGAACGCCTAGCTAGTGAGGGATGCAGGAGTGAAGAAATCTGTACAAAAATTAGTGGAGAAATATATCCAAAAAATACCAACTATGCTGCTCAAATTGTATGTGTCTAGAACAGGCTGGGGAAAAAACTGTGACCCTTCTGAAGCATAAGTACATATATCATATCAATTCCAGTTTGCCTTTAAAATATTTTTCTTTCATAATTTTTGTCTCTCCCTCTACACAACTCCAACTTAAATTTGAATGCAAAGACACTAAATGACATGGGTCTGAGGAGATTTGGCATACAGGGTCCCTGAGGAAGCTGTTGAGTAAAACACAGGCAATGGATGCAATTCATTTTCTCAGTACAAAATTATTCACAAGTTTAACTGGACTTTAGAGCACTAATTATTTCATGGATGAAATGCTGTCATCATTGTCGAACAGCTTTCCTGCCCGAGTAGGAAATTGCTTCCTCCTCTTCAGGTCCATCCAATTTAATCCCACTTTAGCCCAATGGGGTAAACACTGGCAAAGCAGTAACCTCATCACTTAGGGAGTGCCAGCATTCCTCTATTTGTGCAAAAGTCTTAATGAAGGTGCTAAGAGCCTGAGAGCTAAACTACTTAGCTGGCAGTGCCTACTCCTGTCTATCACATAGAAAAGCTGAGCTACACTCTCCCTGCAACTGTCCTCACAGACAGCAGGAGCTACATTTTCAAAGCGCGTTATGAGGATTTAGTCAGGCAGCCTCTAATTGACTTGTCTGGGAGTTGTGCTGATAAATCTTCACCCTTTGAAAACATTCCCAATCTGCTTTGTATCTGGACAGGAGAGGAAACTAATGATAAAAAGCAGACGCTGCAGATTATTAAAGCTGTACCTCCTGAAGAACTCCTGCAAATCAGGGTAGAAAAAAAAATGCAGGAACCTCTTGTGTTTTAAACTAAGAAGCAGTAAAGCAACATATCCAGTGTTGTTGCACATGTACCATAGCTACTCATTCACTACTCACTAGGTCTTTAAACCGCATATGAGACGCTAGAAATGGTCTCCAGGGAAAATCTTGCCCTGATTCATCCCTGGATGGGCACAAGTTGTATCAAGTCAGTGAAGTGCACTGGTGCCACCCTGCTTGCCTAGTGAAGGGGCATTTGGGACAGGAAAGTGTTCTCATGCTCTGCAAAGGAGCAGCAGCTCTCTGACACAGCCTCTGCTTTCCTTCATCATTAAGGCACCAGTAGGATATGAGCTCTGTTTACGACTTCAGAACCGACAGACTAAAATCTTGTCTAACTGCTGTAAGGGAAAAGCCCTTCCTATGCTTAGAGCAAGCAAATTACCTTCCAGTTGCATGCAAAGTACTGCCATGGCACAATCTGCATGCATAATATAATACTCCAGAATATTCTTGGAGAAACTCCGAAGAAGGAGCCGGAAGAGACAAGGGATGGTGGAGGCATGACAGTACTCCCCCGATCACACTGTTGGTTTCCATGGACTATAAGCTTCTATTCAACCTCTTTTATTACCAAAGCCTGTCTAGTGTATGATCCCTAGAAGACCAATAGCAAGCTGTCAGAAGGCTGAACTCAGAAACGGTATGGTTGTCTCCCATTCATTTCACCGGTCTTAACTCCCAACAAACACCACTTCATGTCAACATGGCTACTTATTCCACAGTTGCATGAAGTAGCATCTTCCAGTTCCTCAAATCAATGTGGGGTAAGTAATTTTCAGGGATTCTTCCACGTGACTAAGTTCAAGTTCATGCTTTTTGAAGCAAAGTGTTTGATACAATCAGAAAGGGAAGGAAATGAGAGCCGGATGGTCTATACACTGTGCCCGTTCAAGCTCACATTTTAGTCACCCTCTTGGGGTAACATCATCATAAATGAAACTTCCATTTGAAAATAATTTAAGATCAGCATTAACAGATTTCCACAACTAACACATAAAAAAAGAAAAATCTTGTGAATCAACAACAGGACAAGTTATACTGTGCTGCAAACAAAATGGTGAATTTATGCCAGAGCTTGTCTCTGTAAGCCTACCTCCTCTTCCCCAGCTGTCCCCGTGCCTGACTGTGCAGCTTGTCTGAGGACGTAGGTGACCTGAAGATTTCTTTGCAAGGACAAATACTTTTAAAGGAGTGTAGGTTATCTAAGTACAGGTTAAACAGTTAACAGTGCAATAGGCATTGCAAAGGAGACCCAAGCATGGGGGGAAGGGGATGGGAAATAAATCTTTTGCATGCTAATGAATTAATACTCGTATTTTTCAAAGTCCTAATTCTAATTATGCTCCTGAGCCACATATTTTACAGAAAGGAAAAAAATAAACATAGGACAGATGAGTCTGGAAGTAGAATAGTGCTAGGCTATAGACCATTAAAAAAAAAAAAATCAAACAACTAACTGAAAATTCTAAACTAGAAAAGATATCAGAAACATCCAAAATGGATCTGGCTTTTTCCTTCATCCAAACAGTTCCCTGATCAGCACAATCAGCTTGAACCATCTCTGGGAAATAAGAGCAATGCTGGAACTGCTTGTTTGCCTTGCCTTTGCATATCTATTTAAAAGAATGCATGCAGCAGCAGTTTTGTAAGACTCCTGTACAAAACCCATAGCTCAATCGTGAGAGGTCCTGAAGCCCTCAGCTCCTGTTAAGTTCACTGGGAATTAGGGGTCCATTGATAAGATCACTTCTGCACCAAAATTTCTTGAGAGATGGACACTAAGTCTGGCGGAACAACTCTTCTTTACATTCCCTTTTTGCTTTTAATACAAGTTATAGTCAGCACTGTAAAAAATATTGCAGGATCCTTGAAGATCTGTGAAGACTAAAGGAGTCAAAGGATTGTAGAGGATGCCCCAGACTTGTTTTGAATTATTCTGGGCACAGTTTGAGAGCTATTTGCCATGGGCTAAAGGCCAGACAGCACTGAATAGCAGTTTTGCCCTAAATATGGCCAAGCAAACCATACAAACTTTACTTCTTTGTTGCCTCAGTGCCTTCACCTCAAGCTGACCTTGGGTCCCACAAAGGCATGCAAAAACAACTAATGGAAAAGTACGTGTCTGGTCTCCCAGATCCCAGCGATTATCAGAGTCACAGAGTCCCAAGGCTGGACCTGCTGTGTGGGGTTAACTGCAAA
The DNA here is from genome assembly GCF_000699145.1 of Aptenodytes forsteri. Classification (NCBI taxonomy): domain Eukaryota; kingdom Metazoa; phylum Chordata; class Aves; order Sphenisciformes; family Spheniscidae; genus Aptenodytes; species Aptenodytes forsteri. The sequence continues at coordinate 3,484,320 of NW_008794447.1, forward strand.
TGCACTATTTAAGTCTACTGACGAAACATAAGGAAGAAGAAAAGAGATTTTAAGCAAATCAAGGCTCTGATTCAGCAAAATATTTAAGCCTGTACCTTGAGTACCCTAAGCAACCTAAAATACAAAGAATGATTTAAGCAATGAACAACTTAATCAGACCAAGGCCTTTGCTCAGGTCTTACCTTCCTTATTCCATCTACAGCAGCTGCCTCCACCCTCGGATAAACCTCTTCCTCTCTCCCATCGCTAGTCTGAATATACATACACAGTGTAGTTGATTCGCATATGTGCACTGGCTTCATGCTTCCCCAAAGGACAGATCCTAAAAAGGATGCACTGTTGCAATCTGGTCAATCTTTTCACTCCCTGCACATACCTGGAGCACCTAGGAAAGACAGGAGCCACGGGAAACCTGCCCAAGAAATTCATACTGTTTGCTCGTGGCTTTCACGCCCTTCTAGTGGGCAGTGTGGACCGTTTCTCCCAGTGTCCCCAGCACCTTCCTCAACAGTGTGAATGCACATTTGCTTGTCACATGATAATGATGCCCAACATGGGCACAGATGCCAGTGTTGGGGAATGGGCTGCGAGGCACCTAGAAAAGATGGTTACCAGGAGCAAATGCCAGCAGTGCCTATAAAATCACCTGGCCTAGAGCCCTCCTTCTATTGATGTCTGAGTGACATCAAGAAAAAAGGTGCCTGTGCTCAATCTAAATGAACTACACTGACAGGCGGGGAAGGGCCCACCTCAGCAGAGTCTTGTGAATAGACGTCCCATGCTTGCCTGCTCTGCCCTTCTAAAGCTGTTATGTGAAGTTTGCAGATACCTTATCACCACAGTATCTTATCATTGAATACTTTTGAAAAAATGTTAGCTACTGTTAGGGGGAAACCACATCTCTACTTTCTTAAGTCACCTATGTATAAAGGTGCTCAGTTCTGCTCAGAGCTTGTCTAAAGCAACACAGTGTCCCAGAGTACAGCAGCAGCAGCCTGTCTGCAGGCAAATTCCCCAAGTTGCTAGCTGTCGGGTGGTTGAACTCATTGTAGCAATGGCCGGAAAAGTTTGCCAAAATCCCAAAGGTGTGTAAGGCTTTGTGATGTCTCCATACAAACCAAAAAGATGACCAGGAGAAAGGTGGTCAGTGCTCTGCTAAACAGGTCAAATTCCCAGTTAGTTGTGGCTGCACACCAGAATAGTATCAGGCACTTTTATCTATTTGTGTATTTTGAAAACAGCCCCCCAAGGGAAGGAACTGCAACTCGTAATGCTACATATGTCTGTACATGCCCATTGTGCACAACACAGGTTTTTTTTACTTCTTCCTTTTGCTGGCAAAAAAAAATTCCCTGCATTTTCCACACATGTGCACACATGCACACATAGTTGCTGCCCATGATACTCACATGGGTTTTCATCTCGGCAATCTATGCATACTAAGCATATATCAGCAGCTAATCCGAATTAAATTTAGACTTCAAGTCCCATTCACCACTGAGAGTTTGTGCCTTTAATAGTGTCAAATAAACACAAGAAGACAAAAAAGCATTTGCTCTTGTTAGATGCTGTAGGTAAGACTGAGTCACTGCGAACACTACAGTTCTTTCCTAAACCCCTTGGAGGTATGAAGCACAAGACATTATAAGTTTGCTGTTAGATAAGCCATAGAAATGCACCATAAGCCAGCTGTGCATTCATATAATGGGCTTCCACTAATCTTATTTTCCTTCTTAAAAGACTTCTCATTCCCACCTTTTTCTCCTGTTCTAGGAGTGATGAGCCACCTAGTACTAAGGCACTTTTAATTTGTTAGTCTGGAGATAAAGTACTCGGGCTACTACCAGAATTATGCGGATTTTGGTCTCAGAAACACAGAGGTGGGCTGAATCTAAAAAGAAAAAAACCTATTTGTGTCACAAAAAAACCCACAAACCATCACTTTGCACTTAAATGGTGTCTGTCATTCAGATGCAAACATATATTAAACCTCTGAATTTTGCTTAAGAAAACAGAGCAGGAAGCATGCCTAAAGCTGTATATGAAGTCAGTGGCAGAGATCTCCCAAATCCTGTGCCCAGCCAATGGGAATACAAAATACTTTATATCTTCTCAGACCAATAGGTGCTTTTACTTCTCTTTCTTTTCTTATTCAGGAAAAAGAAAGGGTGGGGGGAAAGCTATGAACAGGACAGAAAGAGCCTGGGAACTCCTGTAGGCACCATAAGAAAGTTGCAGGCAAGAACAAGTCAATTCATTCCAGTCTTAAGGATGCAATTCATACCCCCTATACCAGACTGAGATAGGAATGAGATAAGTCATGCTCTAGAAGTGTCTTTTTCTTTTCACCGACCTTAAAGGGAGCCTTGGTAACTAGCTCAAAGAGAGGCATCCACAGTCAGATGCCTGCATCTGGACCCTCCCCAAGCCACCAACATTATTCACCCAGTCACAATTAGGGCACTAATTACATACTACTGCTGTTAACATCTGTGTTTAATAAAGATTTCTGCCTGCATGGGTCGGGTCTTTCCCCCAGTTTCATTTCCAGAGGCTTCAATTTTGTCCCATTAAACTCTAAGAAAAAAAGCTTGAAATCTTCATAGTTTGGCCTATAATTATGATACCGCATTTGCTCTTGGAAAGAGTCTTACTTTCTTGTAGTGCCAAGGGAAAGAAGGTTGAGCAGCTCCAAGTTCTTGCTTAGTAACTTACATGCTTAATCACTTCTAGATTATTTAAAAGAGGCAAGGATAAGGGGAGAGGTAGCAGGAAGGGCTGCGAGTTTAAATTACAGATAAATAGTAGTGTTAGAACCATGATGGTCTAAGCGAAGTCTGTAGAGAGGAAAAAAAAGTATTTTTAATTAGATGCACAGATAGCAGGGAAACATAGACAAGCTTTGGGGTAAGCAAGCACTTCTTCCTTCTTAAATAACAGTTGTAGTAACCTTAACAATGAGCAAGCATGCTTAAGAAATGATGGAAAATCATGTAGATATCAAGCATATAGGATTGTGTGCAAATCTGCTGTGTGATAAAGCTTCCCACAGTATAAAAGTTTGTTTTTAAAGGAAATTACATGGGCAGCAGGTTGAGGTTTTTCCTAGGGCTATTTACAATACTCCTTTCTTTTTCCTTCTTTCTTCTAAGCTTTTCAAAACTGTCAAATGAAAACAAAAGCCTGGCAATTAGCATATTTCAGAATTACATTAAGGGCCCAGCTTTAAAATGCCCAGCTGCCCGAGACTGACTTTTTTTTCAATGCCAGGTGGAAGACACAAGGCCAAGAACCAACCTTGAATACTGTGGGTCCTGATGGCTGTAGGATTTGCAGGAGACCGTGGTCTCAGTATGTCTGGGGACATGTAGCTACTTTTTTTTTTTTTTACTTTTTTGCCAAAACCAAAGCTGTCTGGTATTGCCAAACTCCAAATTCAGATCCACAATAATCATATTAGAAGCATTTGACACTGCAAACATAGAGGATTTTCCTGACTCATCAGTAAAGTAGTGGCAGCCTTCTCCTTGCTAATGAGAAAGGACTGCAATGCCTGAAACTAGAGCAGATATTTTTCCCCTCAAGTGTTCCCTATGTCTCCATAAACTACCCAAGGATGTTCTCTCCGTACAGGGCCTGGAAATGTGACCAGACAGCGAGCTACTAAATGGGTACTGGGTGAAAGGCTCCCTTAGGAGCTGTGGGGGGAACACAGCAGGGCACAGCGCCCTTCTTGGGAACACCGTCTCTCCACGCAGCCACTGTCTAGCAGAGGTTCAAACCACAAGGATTCAGGCTAAACCACAGAACCATACAGAGTCGCCTCTTGGTCTCAGCACAGCAGGGCTGCAGACAGCCTGTGCGCTCTGGCATTCCCAGCTTACACTCCAACGTCTCTTAGTAAAGGCATGCAGGCAGGAGTCCCTGGGGATAAAGCTGCTCTCGTGAGGGGCTAAGAGCCACAACTGGTCCCTGCCTCCTCCACCTCCCCATAGCTCTGCCAGACCCCTGAAGCTCTCATCTGGGTGGCAGCAGCCATCAGAGAAGGCTATGACAAACAACTGGCAAGCTAGCAACGGCGGCGGCAGCTCTACGCAGTGATGGGAGGCTTCAGGGAGCTGGGGATGAAATGTGCATCAGGCAGGTGGGGAACATTTGCTCCCCCCCTTGCATAGTCCCATCTTTTTTCCTCTCCTGTCACTGTTCCCCATATTTTCACAGTTCAGATCTCACAGCCTCACATGTAAGTTATGTGGCTGCAGAAGGCAAAGTGGGTCTAGAGCGTTAGCCTTACTTCTGACAGTTACAAGGCCTCTTCTTGCTCCCACCCTCAGCACATATTCATATTTTGCGATCAGCCTCTCCCCATCTATCTGACTGCTTTCTTCCCAGCTCTGCTGGTGCTTACAGGTCTTGGAAAACACCATGAGAAAAACTGACCTCATTAGCAGTTTCCTCAAAAAGTCAGTTGGAGCTGGGTGTCCATCTCCTCCAGCAATTCTCAAACTCACATAGAACACATGAAAGGAAACAATGCCTAGGGTTGATCCAGGAATCCCAGCTACTGCCAATGAGAGGAATTTGCATAACTTGCCCCCATCTGCAGTGCAAGCAAGAAGTTTCTGCTGCAACTGTTTCTTGGCTTTCCTCATTTCACCCCACCCTGCAAGAACAAGAAGAAACCTTTTTCACATATGCAGGGGGCTGCAAAAGCAAGCCGCTTACAGATGGGCTCAGCAAATGATTCTTATACCTGTGATGGCTAGAAGATGGGAAGATACGCCAGGGAAGGCTGACCCTGTGCCTGCTCTTACACTCTGCTTACTGATTTCTGTTGCAGAGAGGACACTGGGCTAAATGCCCCTTTGAATTGACCCAGTACAACTGTTCTTATACCCACAGCGCCTGCAGAAGAAAAGCTACTTAGAAGCTTTTTACTAAAATAAAACAAACAGAACCCTCCCTCTACCAGTTTTTGAATGTTCTAGTTCTGAAGCATTTTGATGATAATACATTATTTTATAAAGCTGCAGCTATACAACGCAAAGTGGTACAAACTCATTTCCAGTGACCCCTAAATAAAGAAGAGTCAGTGCAGGAATAACAACCTTAAGCACTTGCTTAACTGCTTTTTGAACATGGACTAAATGCCAGAGTGCAGTCATCCTATTAAAAGATAAATGACCATACTTTCTCCTCTTCCCCTGGTCCTCCCCCACCTCCTCCCAAAACTCCCAGCTCCAACATAACTGTGACCTACCTATCTGATTTTGGGTTCCTAAAGACTATTATTGCAGTTCGGTTATCTAGAAGGAAGAACTGTGATAACTGTCACACCAAACATGAGGAGGCATAAGTAAGCGATTTTAGCTGTTAGTTTTTCTAGAGGATCTCAACATTCTTTATAAGGAGAACACTTCTTACTAATATCCAGGGCATACAATATAAATAAAAGATTATTTCATACATAGAGTGGGTATTCACAGTGAAAGGCCATGGAAAGTGAAAGACACCAGTGGGAGCAGCAGACAAGGGAGCCTTGAGGCCGCAATCTTCAACCTGCCGAGGCCCCTGATATGAATGACAATATCGTGTACAAAAAAATAGGCTTTGCTAGAGAACAGCACTGATAGAGTCGCTTAAGGAAATGTGTATTGTCATGATACTAAAAAATGTATTTTCTCTGCTTCATATGCATAATGGGATCCTCTCCAAAAATGTAATCTAATTGAATTTATTTAAACAATCAACTCATTAAATTCTTGAAAATATAGAAGAATAAATACATGGAGATCCCAGGTAGGCAGAGACTATTTATTCTTTTTTCTAGCTTTCCTTACTTTTCACGTATGATGCTGTGACTCAAATAAACTCCACAGAAAAAGATCACTAAATTAATTTTTAATAGGGAAGGAAAAAAAATCAACCTCATTGGCAGAACTTGAACTCCATTCCTCAGAATGATTAGTTTGGCCACTGGAGGGCTCCAATATTGTTCCATAAAAGCAAGAGAAAGTTTACTAGGAAGAATAAACACATAACAAATAGCCTGGGCAATAAAGTTCAAACATAATACGCCGCCCAAAGATCTATGGGCTTGCAAGCATTTCGTAAGAGTCAGAGCTAATTTAACCGTTGTTTTGCTCCTGTAGCACAAAAGGAGTTGAAGAAGAATGATTTTCTTACAGTCTGGCTATAAACATCTCCTCAAATACAGCACCTATTAAAATGATTTTTGCACACAATAGTAGAATGACTGGGTGTCTGCAGAAAAGCAAAATCCATAGGTTTCATTGGTGTATGTCAGTAAGACACTTCTGTACGAAAGCCCAGTGCTGCAGAGTACAACAGAAGTACATTCTCTGTCCCTCTCATGACTCCAGTCTTCTCAATGAAAGTTTACCAAGATAAATCATGCAACTCAGCAGCTGGGAGCACAGGGAGGAGAGCCTGCTACAGAAAGTCCTTTGCCTTTTATTTTCTAAGAGGATTTATATGTTCAGGTATAGAAAGTCAAGGAATAACTGGCCCTAAACTAATAAACTAATTTTCCCAGTAACACGGCAGCCAAGATTTTATCAGAAAAATGTATGTGGTCCTGCAGAAGCCAGTAGGGGCACTGATGTCAGCTGATAAGCTAATGACTGCAGCTTATCAGCTGATAAGCTAATGGCTGCAATGCTCCACTTAAGGATAAAACAAAAGCTATTTCAGTATAGGAGCATGAGAAAAAGTATTTCAGACATCATTCTATCTACAAACTTACAGAAGGGAGCAAAATGTCGAAGTACCCCCCGCACACCCCAATCTGTCTCTTTGGGGGTGGGGGAAATTAATCCTGGGCTGAGATCCTGAATGCTGGAAGTTTCACACTGAGCCAAATTTTACAGCTGAGTTAAGCACTCCTGAAAATAAAGAAGGTTTATTAGAAATACTGAAAGATGCTAGTGGGTACTATGATAAGCCCAACTGAGCACTGTTCTTGTTTGATGAAGTGTACTGTATTGGGCTGATGCACAAAACATCGTGGTTTGCTGGCACCTTGCCCTGCACACACTATTTTTTCCGCTTCTTCAATGTAAAGGAAAAAAGAAAAAAAAACAGCTTGCTTAAAATATCCCTGCTGCTCTCCTGTAGCCCCTTCCTCCAGCACATCACATGTTAATGCCAATCTGCTGGGAGACTGCAATTCGAACATAATGAGATATTAATGAGCTTTGCACATGTCCCCAGTCGCAAGTTCCGCCCCCCCCCCCAGCTCATTTATTACAAACCTACAGAGATGCTTTGCTTGTTTTCCTGACACTGCATTTGTGTCTCCCCCATCCTGCCCCACCCCCCCCAGGCAAGCCCTGCCGCACCGTTCCCCTTAAGCTGCCAGCTAGCTCTAAAGAGCACCAAATGGGCTGGCACCGTCTTGTTTCCTGGCCTAATGGATGCTTGTTTAAACACTGGAGCTGTTTGCATTGCTGCGGCTCACTGCGTGTTAAACACAGTCCTCTGAAACCCTACGCCAATCCAATAAAGGTATCGGCAGTTCAGCGTGGGGAGGCAATTACTATAAAGTCCCAAGTGTGCCTTCTAAGCTCAAGGAAGGAAAATTTGATCGAACAACTAAAAGCAAAACCTGATTCGGTTCAGCATCACGTGGAGGACACAAGGTTTAACTGCAGCCAGGCCTATGGAGGGCAGGAGGAAATCAATGGACGAGCTGGGGAGAGCAACTGCACATTGTTAAGAGGGCTTTAAGCTGGCCTGTTAGCAATGCTCTCTGCTGCCTTCAGAGAGCTGCCTACCTCCCCCTTCGTCTATATGCCAAGGTGTGCTGTCTTGTCTTTTTTTTTTTTTGTAAATGATATGCTGCCAATTTCTTTTCACCCTTCATCAATTCTTCAAACAATTCTTCTTCTGGCAAAGGTCCTTCCCCTGTACAAAGTCATCTGCATATCAAAGGGGAAGTGTTACACAGGAACAGCTATGACAGAGGGTTGATGGTAACCAAAAAAAGATCTGTGCTTCATCGAGAGATGAAAAAAATCCAAATCTCAGACTAATGATAGTCAATATTTCAATAGACCAGCTCTTTACCTGGCCGAGGGCAGAAAATCAAGGGAGGAAGCAGCTGTATTTCAATTCATTTAATCCACAGAAACAAAGCTGCTTTAAAATGTTCTACTTCCTTTACTTTTAAGTGAGAGATAAGGAGATGGGGGAGTGAGGGAATGTTTCCATTTCATATTTTTTTTTTTAAATAGATTTTAAACAGCCTCTATAAGATGGCCTCACTCCGAGGGCAGCTTTGCAAATGATGTGGAAAGTTTTCCAAGCACTTGTCATGGCCACAGCTACCCTCAGGAACCTAGGAAAAGGGGATTTGCCACACCAGATCAGGCCAGGGAGCCAGCAGGCTTGGCATCGTTCCCCTAGCTGCATCCCACACCTCGGGCTGCCGAGGGGGCTAAAACCCTCCTCCCCCCTCCACAGTGCAGGGGAGGGATAGTGCATACAGCTGGGAATTAGGGGAGATATCTTTGAGGGGGAACCTGCCCTCCTCAGAGCCCAGTCCCCAATCCTGTGGGCTGGGTTCATCCCCTGGAAGGATGCAGCCGGCAGTGCACAACTGGCACCTGCCTGTGCCCAGAGCTACCCGTCATCGTCCCAGCCAGGGCTGGCATCTGGCTGATGGGCTTAAGGATCAAGCTGTCCCTTCAAAGCAAAGTTATCACAGGTCAGAAATCCAGTGTGATCCTAAGAAGTGCAGGCTGAAATGTAGAGGGCTGTGCCAATTAACTGATTACCAAAGGATAAATGTCACTGGGCTGCCAGCACTCCCGGCTGGAGACACTGCCATTCGCAACACTGAAATGAGGAGGGCAGGGAGAGGAAGCACTGCCTAGTTTTAAAAAGGGCTATCTGCGGGGGGAGATAGTTTCCTTATTTGATTTTACAATTTAAGAGAACAACTTGTGGGGAGAGGATAGAGTTAATCCCAAGATCTCGCCGTCCGCACTCCGGACTTACTCTGGGAGCTACAAACCCCCTGTGGACTCAAAACTCAGTGCAAGCAACAGGATGCCACTGGCAGCCTGAGTACAGCTAGTTAAAGAGTGACTGCCTGATGGGTGTTTTGACAGAAATTAGGGCCTTTCAACCAAGAGGGAAGAACTGTTGGGAAACATCTGTTTTGTTAAAAAAAAAAATAAATAAAATAAAAAAAGCACAGTAACTTTCCTATTTTCAGTTTTGTAGCAAAATACAAACAAACAAACAGCACTTGTTTTTGCTGGCATTGCTTGCCAGCGCTGAGGGGTGGGGGGAGGATGAGCTGGAGACATAATGTCTAGGTAAAGGGGGAATCCTTCCACATACTGCTCTTCAGTTAGGGCTTTGAATCTGGAGATTTAATTTCCACACCTTACAACAAGGATCGCTACTAAGAAGACAGGGCAAAGAGCACCGTCCTCATGGGTGGAGCGATGCAGCAGCCAGAGGTAACCAATACCAAAACAAACAAAAACCAGGCTGTCTTGAAAGCATCAGACTCAGAGATCCCCGAGAGACTTGTCACATTACAACTCCTTCCCTCTCTTGAAGCTGAGAATACGGCTTCTGTGAGAGCTTGAGAAACCCACTCACCTACTCACCAGTGGTAAGTGGAATGATTTCCTGATGAGACTGGGGAAGGATGTGGCTCTCGAAATCATCAGCTTCTGCAGAATCTAGCCTTTAATTTGAACAAAACAAAACAACAACAACAAAAAAAAATCCAGCCCTTGTGATTGCACAGATAACTTTCCAAATATGACCCACTGCTGTGCTGTGTTTCTGAGTCTGCAGACAGGCTTCTCCTGTTGTTCCCAAGAAGCCGCACAGTGAAATCAATAAGACTCATTAATGATAATCAGTACCCTATGGGCAGCAGCAAAACTGACAAGAATCCTGCCAGTTTTGTCCTTCTGCTGTTACTTAGGGAAGCTCTGATTGACAGGAAAGGTAGATTTCCCACTTGCTTGCATTCAGTAGTGAGAGGTAGTTGCAGACAAGAGTCCTGTGGGAGGGTCCAGCCACAGCATCCCACAAGGACCATCAGCATTTGCTCTAGTCAGACAAGGGCTTTGCACTCTCACAATCACCTATACACGGGATGAGGCTCTTTTCTTTCTTCTTTTACGTCCTGATCTACTGCTCATCCCTGAACACAACAGGCTTTCCCGCCTCCTGACCCCACCAAGCTGGTGAGCTGATAAGCTTCAAGTCCTGACACAAGCCATACCCTCAGCTTTGAGATGCATGGGGAGCCGTATCATGAAAGAGAGACTAAGCTTTTAAATAACACACAGTGGCCTAGATGTTATTTTCACTCTCTTAACTCCGGCAGTGACTAGAGGATCTGCCACCCATTGTCTTCCCATCTGTCGCTGGTGAACCACTAAGGAGATATTTTGGGACTCAAGGAAGGGACCCAATGGTCCCTTCAGCTTTTTCAAGGTCTGCCTCCCCCCCAGCTCTCCTCCCACTTCAGGGATTTCCAGTTTTTGCCTGTTCCCTTCAGACCAGAATCTCCTTGGGCACCAAGCTGGCCCAGGACCCTGTCACGCATGCTTTCTGACACGAACCAGCACAAGCGACAAAACAGATGTGTAGATGGGGCCATTGAAGATGAACTCCCATGGAGATTTTCATTTCAGGATGAAATTATTACTAATTTTTAAGATTCAGTTACTTGAAGGCATACATTGCACACTTGTTAAAAACATATTTCACTATTTGATTTAAAATGGTACCTCTGAAGGGACTGATTGGTTTCCATCTTTGAGATCTGACTCAAGGAGATACGCAAAAAACACAGTAAAGTTTAAAGCAGCAAGAATTTCCTCCTTCCCATCCCCTTTGAATAAAATGCACCATGATAGCACAGCTATACATTTACAGTTTGAGTGGATCATTCCTGAGAATAAAATAGCCTTTTCCAGAACCTAGGCCTAGACAATGGAGATAGTTTCCTATTAATCAATATTGTGGAAGAAGTATAATAAATTGATGTCTGTACATCCAACGTCTGTAATCTGCTTAGATAAAAATCCTGAATGTTCTTATAATTCACACTTTCAAGGGAAATAAATGGAAGGATTGACAGAGCCTACATTTATCAGGAGCAAAACTGGGGGGGGGGGGGGGGGGGGGAAAGAAAAAAACAAAAAAAAAACACAAAAAAAAAAAAACCAAAAAACAAACCCAAAAACAAAAAAACACAAACGGGGGGGGGGGGACGGACGGGGACAACGACACGGACACGGAACGGACAACAGGACGACCTCCTAAGTGCTTCTCGAGCATAGTATCATCTCATCAGATGATGCACAGGGTGATGCTGAGGTAAAGGAAATGGAGAAAATGCCATTTCCTGCTTCATTTCCTCCAGGGAGAATCTGGAGCAAGGTTTCATCAGATTAGAAATCCAAACAACCACATGTAGACTAAATGTTTTGTTTGCAGTTCCAGGCCTCCAAGGGAAGTACCCTGCTACAAGCGGCAGTGGGTTAGCTCTGCCTCCGTGAAGGAGCGGCAAGAAGTGGAAGAGGAGCAAGAGAAACTGGTGACGTGAAGAGTAAGGAGTGGTGGTTGTCACCTCCAATCTTGGTTTCTAGGCCCTGAGTAGGGCAAGTATAAGCTCCACTACAGAAGACAACGTCACTGGCCTGGGGGGGGTGAATTTCAGGTTGCCATTTACAGAAACAGGAGAGAAAAAAACACACAAAACAAAAAACAACCACCTATCTTTTAATTTCCAGAACAGTTCGAATACCAAGGGTGCCTCAATTACACATATAAAGGAGTCAGGTTTTGAAAAATGCCGAGTATCAGATCTCTAAACATCAGACCTTTGCACATACAGGTACCCCAAAATTGAAAGACATTTTTGGAAATGTTTTCTGTTCCTGCCAGTTCACATCACTGCCTTGAAATGGGCAATGTTAGAGTGGCATTTACCATCACTAACCACACAAATCTACCACATAACGGTGCACAAAAATGGCAAAACAGTCATCAGTTACCTTCTTTGAAATAAACTGCATCTAATGGAAATGTTGTTATATGCCCAAACATTAATAAACTTACATCAGAAGCTGCTGATTACATTTGTTCTCGGTTGGGCTCTTTAAGAAGCCTGAAGAATGGAGGCAAATTGGATGCTGTTCCTACCAGAAAGCACTTTGCAGAACACCCTGATAGTGGCCCAGAGGGCAGAATTTGGAAAGCACACAAAAGATTGAGGGGCTCTGGGCCACTGACACACAAGGGAGGCTAGTTTGGTTTCAAGCAGCTGAAAACATCCCCACTTCCGTCATTTGCCATGTCCCACACTGGTACCTTTGGTGCTGTACCTCAACCATCTCCTAAGATCCCTGCGACTTACAGTACAGTATTTAACACAGGCTGAAAACTGTGCTAGGTTTACCTTAAAATACCTCACTGAAATCTTACTGAAGTTAGCCTTGTCAGTCAGGCCTCTGGGACAGCTCTGTCAGCCATTTCAAACCAAGAGGCCTTTGCTTCTCTAGCACAGCCCTCAGCCTCATTTCCAAAATGGATTCTGGTACTTCCCCAAATAAAGTGTGGGTGACAGAGCCAAAATGTTTCACTCTCAGTGACGTTAAGGACTGGGGATGGCCAGTCTGTGGCGTAAAGACTGGATCTGGCCCGCGAGGTGGCTTTTCTTGGTGCCCACGTCAGCAGGGCAAACAAATTACTAGGTGTGTGGTATTTTCAGCATATTCCTGGTGTCTTGAGCACTGACAGTTGATTGAAAGGATTGACAGTTATGAAAAGGATTGTGGTTGATCAGGACACCAGGCATTTTTCTACCAACTAAATGGAACAATTGTCCTCTTTGGTCTGAGACACCAGGATTTATCAATCCTACAATGCAGATTTAAGGTCACCTAGTAGTCCGTACTTTCTCTTTTCTCTATTGCATGTTTAGATGATCAGAGAAATGGTTATTAAGTTGAACATGGTATCAATAGTGCTGAACTGCTCAGAGTAACGCAATTCCAGTAGCTGGCAACGGTAACTTCTTAGGGATCTAAACTCAGATGCCAACCTGGAACGCGGATCTCAAAACTATTTTTCAGAGGCCGTGCTATTCACAGACAACTAACACTGATGCTCACAGGAAACCTCACCCAGCTTTGATACAGATACCCAACCCCCTTCCAAGTCACTCAGGCCCCGTGGTGGCCCAGAGAACTCCAGCTTATGCTTCCTTGGACATGCTGCCGGGGTGCTCTTATCATCTAGGAAACACCATCACATACCTCTTTGCTCGTAACAGCCTCCTCCCTCTCTCCCAGTGCACAGTGAAGCATATGGATATGTGAGAAAGTTCACTACACATTTCAGATCTCTGCTAGTTATCTGATTTGCATCTGTTCAGCTGTACTTTTGCCTTGCATCTGTTGTGCATAAGGAAATATTGTAGAAAGCTTCAAGAAAGAAAAAAAAAAAAAA
>NW_008794447.1:3497902-3541548 GCF_000699145.1 Aptenodytes forsteri
GGCTGGTTTTTCTTCTCGCTGCAAAGAACTGGGTACAGAACTGAAGAGCTTATGGCAGAGTAATTTGAGCATAAGGACCTTGAATTGAGTAAATGGTCAAGTCCAGGAAATAGCGTCCAGCTAAGAGGCTTAAACCCATAAAATGGTTGTAGAAAGTTCAAGAAAGAAAAAAAAAAAAAACCAAGACAAATTTAATGGTCCTCTTGGCACTTCTATATTAGTAGCCAGGTTGATAGTTCTGCCTATGGAAGTGACAAATTTTGCATTGTATGTATGTGTGGTGTTGTCTGCCATTCTCCTTTGGAAGCAAGCACACAGACTCTAGCAGCAGCAGTGTTGTACAGATTGAAAGAAACAGTATAAATCTGTTCAAGGCCTTCCCTGGAAGCCCTTCCAATAAAAGTTGAGGGTTCTATATTAGTAGCCAGGTTGATAGTTCTGCCTATGGAAGTGACAAATTTTGCATTGTATGTATGTGTGGTGTTGTCTGCCATTCTCCTTTGGAAGCAAGCACACAGACTCTAGCAGCAGCAGTGTTGTACAGATTGAAAGAAACAGTATAAATCTGTTCAAGGCCTTCCCTGGAAGCCCTTCCAATAAAAGTTGAGGGATTATTTTTTTGCAATTTGAACAAGTGATCGCTCTAAACCAGAACTCCCAGAATTGAAATATTCCTGTGCTGAATATAATTCTAGATTCGGATCTACACTTCGCATAAATCCCCTACCTGAGTAACAGCTGCAAATCAAAACCAAGACAGACATCATGGGTAGGCCAAGAAGGCGGCCTTTTGGGATGCCTGATTTTGGCAACTAATTCCTACGGCAGCTCCTGCCTACTCACTCCCGGCTGGCCAGAAAGGCCTCAGGAAGTTGGCAGATTTTGCAAGTAACGCGCAGTGGTGAAGACTCATATCCACCAGGAACCAGTTGTCTTGTGTCAGCCGTGACCACAACCCAGCTGTGAATGCCACAAAATTAGAGAAAACTTGAGTTGTACTTTGTGGGTAGCCCCCCCACCTCATTTTGATTACTTGGTCTTCCGGGACTTTATCTTCATTCTGGCTTACAAAGCATCCCCTGCTGGCGGGCTGACACAAAGAGAGCCAGTAGCAAAGAAGCCTGCTATTGTCTTAGAAAAGTCTCCTCAGAAGAGTAAGTGACAGGAGGGAAGAGGAAACCCCGTGGAGCAAAAGTACACAGAGACTGTGCTGATGCTAGCTCTGCTTCTCTAGTTCCTATTGACGTTTATTTCCGAAACGTGTCAGAAATAACAGAAACATCACCCAGCGTTGATTTTAAGAAGGGAGAGAAAGGAGAACGTCCTTTTCTTCTCTCCCCAATTTAGTTTGCAAGGCCAGCCCCCCACCCAGCCTGGCTGCCCCCTTGCACGCTGGCTTTTCTGCAGCTGGGGCTCTGCCAAGGAGGCCGTGCCCCGGATTGGAGGAGTGAATGCCTTGCACTGTTGTGCTTGCATTTGCTGGGCCTTTGGCCAGCTATTGGTGGTTTACCCTGTCATATATCATATACTCCTTGATGTTTACAGGCTGGGCAGCCTGTGCCTGCTAAATATTTACCTGATCTAATTTGCCCAATCAAACTTCGGGTCTGATAAACGTATTATAGTAGCAGGCGGCTCTTGACCTTTTGTGCCTCTCTGCTTCCTGAGGTCCATCCTGGGTGTGTTGTGAAACCAGAGCCTTGCTGTTACTGCGTTAGGGTCTGGGGAGAGAAGACGATAGAAGTGACGTTCAACTTAGACCTGTCATGATTTTAGTCTCTGATAAAAAGACTTAGACCCTAAACAGATTGAAGTTTCCAGCACTACCGCTTATAGGAGGAAGGAGGCAGACGGACCATTGTTCTCTCCAGTGCTTCCCTGCTCCTCCTTTCCACCCACCTACACTTCTCCAGAGAGCTGGAGGACAGAAGGTCTCAAGGTACCTATTTTCCACTTGGCCGTTCCTGCCAGATCAGGCTCTGAGGTGCCAGCAGTAACCTTGCAATGAAGTAGCAATACATTAAAGAGACAATTAATAGCATTAATACAGCTTTCCTTGAAGCAGTGTACTGATACTGGGACTAGAAGTAGAGATTTTACTTCTTTCGGGGAGGGGCGAGGGGGGAAATCGCAGCACTCTCACTTAAAACTACCTCTTATACAGAGAGGCTACGGAAGCCTTTAAACATCAGAGAAGGGATGGAGAGAGACCACCAGTAGGTAAAAATGTTCTGTTTATGAAACCCTCTGTCCAGTCTGCCTCAGTAAGTCAGTATTTCTCAGCATCAACCAGCCCAATTCATAGAGGAAGTACCTTCATACAAATAGAACAGCATTTAGCAAAGAAATTCTCTGCTTTGCCATTTACTTAATGTCCTGGGCAAGACATTGGTCAAAACATTTGTTCTATGAAGGTATATTAAATCATCCATTTCAGTCCCTTCTCTTCCAAAAGCTTTGGTCCTCTGTGGAAGAGCTTTTCTCTACACAGCCCACAGAAAGACAAGACTCTCAGTCTCCTTTTTTCCTAGCCAAGTATTCTATTAATCCTTACTAGTTTATTATTTTGACTTATAACAATCAGATTGTTATGTAATTCTTAATTGCAGCAAGAATTGTCTAGAGACTAATGCTTAGATCTCACTGACAAAAGGGTTTTTTTTTAACGTCTTAGATTATGTTTAAAGAAACATAAACACACCAAAGTTGTTCTAGCCAAAATATTCATTATACTTTCCCAGATGATGCCACTTTTGTTCTGGCACACTGTCAATAAAGCAAAAAGAGAAACATAAAGGTCTTGGCTGTTTTTACGTTGTCTTAGAATAGGTAAGTGCAGAATCAGAACATCAATATTTGGCCCATAATTAATAAATTCAGCTCAACAAATTCTTTCTTTCACTGTGAGAAGTATTTTTTGAGCCAACAGTCCAAAATCCCCGGGAAAGCAGGGACAAGTGAGGTTTATTTGTTCGACTCTCATATAGCAGTGCTACTCAAGCAAGTATCTGGAAACAGAGGGACCTGCAGTGTTTCAGAAAACGAGGGAGCTTTTCATCCTTTAATAGGAAATGAGCACCCTTCTCAGGGGAGGGCTGTCATGATACTGTTAAAACAAAGCCAAGAAACACAGCACATAGGCAAAACACCACCTCATGATCTTGAATTATTTTACCCACCCCCAGCCATCGGGGTTGTTTATTATTGTAGCAGTAATTTTCTAGTAAGATGCTGGAATGTCTTTGGGCATGGTCCTGTCTAAATTAAAAATGTTTTCAATTATTATTATTTCCAACTAGAGTCTCTCTCTTTGGGGATTTTGCAAATGCCACTTGTGTAGATTTCTGCTCATCAGGTGTGCAGTCTCAATAGAATCCTTGTACCATGCTAATAGGAGAAATTTGTGTGAGTCCCATGGGGGTAGGAAAACAGTTTACCTTAGATACATGAATTTATATTGTTACATTATAAAAGCTTTGCAGAAAGGAGAATTTCTACCTGGTGTCAAGCTTCTGTACTGCGTAATCTATCATCAAATCTCAAAGACATCTGGCCAATTATTTTATTTTCCTTTTAAAAACCAAGGGGGGGAAATAAAAGCAAATTTAACATTTACATAACTATTTGCAAAAGTGAAAATAATGTGTCTTCCAGCAAGTTATGTCATATTTACTTTTTAGTGTAACATGTTGACAGATTAAATATTTTGCAGAAAACTTCTCTACTACCATTAAAAAAATGTGGTTTTCCCCCCCACTTTATGACAGCTCAAATCAATATTTAAAAAAAAAAAACAAAACAAAACAAGAGGGCAGACGCTGCTCACTTTGAATTACTTTGTTTCTTTAAGGAATCGTTTCCTGGGTGCAGACTGAATCTGGACTTTCAAATTCCTTTGTTTGACCAGACAGCAAAGGACACCTTGGCTCTGCTTTACTTCCCCCAGCACAGATCCTCTCCTGGTTCCCCATGCAACAGCACCTTTGCGCAGCAAAATGCTCCTTGCTGCCTGTCCGCCCAGCACCCTCTGTCACAGTACTCTCCGCAGTACTGCCTGGGAATTTCCTTCTTACTGCCTCAAATGCCACCCCAGTGTGCTAGAAGGAGAAACGTGCACACTTCTCTCCTTTAGTTTCAAAGAAATCCCTCTGAAATCTTCCCTCTGTGTGACCTTCCACGCACAACCGCGTGCCTCCCCACACCTGTGCTTCTATGAGGTTCACGTGCTTGTCTTCCACGTCTTGCTGCTTCAGCATGAAATGACCCTTGAAATCAAGTGAGATGCTTTCAGTAGGTAATGCTTCATCTTGTCTATCTCTGTAGACGCTCTAGGCTTGAGGACTTCACAGACAGCTAACTACACAGAGGTACCAAGGGCTCAGGTCTTCAGGACTTAAGTGACCAAGAGAAGCACCCAACATCAGGCTGGTGCAAAACACGGAAACCCTCCCCTGCAGCCGAGTGTTTACAGCAATGCAGTTTTCTCAGAGTAACTTTAATGGAAACTCAGTCCTGCATTGCATTTGAGAACTTTCTGAAAGGTGCCGGCTGTCCTTCACAGCTATGGATGTAAATTAGACTGTAATCCTCACCCTCAGCAACATTCAGGATATGCAAGTTGCGCCACCTGAATAAGAAACGCGTAGCCCTCCACATAGCACAGTTTGGGGAGAGGACGTTTTTTACGCTGCTTCAACTAAAAGTCTTTCCCTACATGTGATTCCCACCAGGCGTTACTTTGTATACAACACAGTGCAAGGAGGCAGAGAACAACTCCGCTGAATGAGGGAAAGAGGCAAAGAGGCCTTAGGAAAAATCAAACACACACCACCCAGCCCCCACTCCGCCCAAATCTTCCACATTTCCCGATTTCTAAACATTTTCCTCTGCAGCCTTAAGATACTTTGCTGTTCAGGTACAACACACACATCATAAGCTCTTTACCACCGCACCTCAGGTGCAACAGCTCTGCTATCCTCTGGAGCAGAGCATGCCAGCCTCTGCAAACCACGTCCTCGTTCCATGATAAGGACAAAAGTCTCCTTACAGCTTGGCAATTATTGTAAGGAGCTAGCAGTTCTCTCTTAAGGCATGGAGGCTGAATCACGTGTACTTTTTCATTGTTTTTGGATGTAAAACTTGCTAACTTACCAGTTTTATTTTTCTATTGCAATCCTCCTCTAGCAGGTACCCAATCATAAACACAGCAGCAAAAGCAGATCCATATTAAAATCTTAACAGATAATTTGGGGTATAATAGTAAAGTGAATTGCAAGTTACAGGAGGGAAAAAGAAGAAAAAAAAAGAAAAAAAGAAAAAAGGAACAGCAACGAGCTATGCCTTCCTCCTGACATTGATTCATTTCAGCTGGTGAGAAGTTACAAGCTGGGAACTGCACAACTACTGTCACTGGTTTTGTCAGAGAATCATTCTCAAGTTTCACCGAACCCATTTCAACTCCCGCCACTGTTACAAAAGCATCATAAAAATAGCAGCAAAACTGTGCTTTTTGAAGCAAGCAGTGCAGAAAAATATCCTTCACAAAAGCAAAGTTTGCAGCATGCTGTAATTAAGCTCACATCCTGACAGCAGGAGCATGAAGTTTTATTCTAAATATAGCAGAAGTCTCTCCAATGTACAGCCCCCTTTTTAATGCAAGATTTACAAAATTAGTCATTATCTGCCAGCACCCTCCTAGGAATTCTTTAAAAAATATTTTGGGTTCTAATGCAAGGAGCTTTACAGCAGGGATTCAATGTAATCTCTAGTGTCAAGAAACAAATAATTTTGGTTTGTTTACTTACTACCTACACAGTGCTTGGAGTAGGGCAGGCAGGAGGATGCAGCCTCTGCCAGGCCTGGCGGCTTGAGCAGTACATATAGAACACAAAAGGTAGACAAATCCCTTGACTTTTCCCCTAACATCGATCTCTTTTCCCAGCTTTCAGCACCTGTTTCTCATGGCATTCTACCTTGAGCTGGCAAGGCAGTAGAGACTCCATCAGCTTTGGGTTGTCTTTGTTTAATTCAGTCTAAAGCAGAGATTTATGCCAGCTCAGGCTAGCTCATACTAAAACGCAGCTTGGCTGGCTGGCATGAATGAGACCACACTAAGTTTAAACTGAGTTTGGAAACCATGTTCTTAAATAGATATTCTTAAAATAGATCAGGTCCAAATCCTGATCCTAACTGCATTGGCTGAAGGCAGAATAATTAATAATTTCCACGAAGAAACTGTCTTGTAGCTCCAGAGAAATGAGATTCTGGCCTGTGTTTTATCTTTGTGTTTCTGGTTCACGTTGCAGGCCTCATCTGCATCCTGCACCACCTTTGCAGTGGAAAGGGAAGAGGAAGAAAGCCCCTGGGTCACCCTCCGTTGCAGTGCCCATGTTGCAGGAGCTTGTCTTGGGTGGGTAAGTGGCCTGGCTCCTGGCAAGAGCCTCTGGAGAGGTGGACTTGGCTCTGAGATAGCACACCACCAGGCAGGATGAGTGTTTCCAACAAGGTGTGCACTACAACTGCTTCAGACAGCTCCAATGGCTCCAAAGCAGTTGGGTAAACTCCTATAAAAATAGCAACAGGCTCCCACCAAAATCCATTTTTGATTGAGTCCAGCCTACCCCCTCCCTGCACTCTGTAAACTGAGCCCAGCTGCTGGCAACATGCAGCTCAAAGCTGGGCCCTGGGGTTTGTATCCAGTTTCATTGACTGGTGCAGCATCTAGGCAAGTGTGGTAGAAGCAGAATCCAGCTCCTCAGCTCCACGCCTGCTGGCTAACCAGGCCACACTGAACCTACAGGAAAGAGGCAAGAATCATGGGGATACCCAGGTGATACTAGCAAGTGCCGATACACTCAGGTACTTACAAGAGAAGCCTTGTTCCCCAGTCTACGCTGCCCCAGATAAGCCCAATGCTGTACCTTTTTCTGCCCTCTCCTGCCCAGCATTTAATCTCTATAAAATGCAAGCCTGCTGCAGCGCACAGTAGTTAATACTGATCAGCTCACTATGCAGTTTCTACATCGTTCACCTTCCTGAAGGTGGGCATGGCAATGATGACACAGAACACTGGACCTGTGAGTCCCTCTGATCCCCAGGCTGTCTCAGGGATGGCCAAGTTACCTGACTCAAAACCCAGGATCCTGCATGCCTATGGCCGCTGCTCTGCTTGGAAGTCTTAGTATTTCTCCTGTTCTGTACAGTATGATGCACAATGAACCTCTCTCCTACTGCACGTAACAAAACTCACATGGAAAAGTGAGCAATGTTGCAGCCTGTATCAATTCCCTTTAAAAACAAAATTCCAAACCCTGTATTTTGTAAGAGGCTCCAGACTGTGCCTGGAAGCTGTGAACATATAGCAGTGAGCAAATCTACCATTTACCCAAGGCTGTTTTCCTTGTGGTTTTTTTCAGTAGCATGCATGCATGCCTTCGGTGTTTACTGTCAGCAATTTTCAACATGCTGACACAGCTAAAAGTGACCACAAAGCCAATGCAAGCAGGCAAAGAGAAGAAACAGAAGTAGAAATGTCAGGCGGTGCAGACTCAAACTTTGCACTTCTGTAGCAATAACTACCAAGGTAACCCAGCTATCACAGGAAAGAACGTGATTAGCACAACTTGGAGCAGCCTCACCTTTTTCCTCCTCTTTCATTAACCAATACAGCTTTGTTCCCGATGTTGCTATTTTTGTGGCTGACGCATGCAAAGAGCGAAGGAGAGCGCCTTTCACACTACAAGTGTTATATTTCTTTCCCTGCTATTGGCTCATTCAGGGTGGCTGGTTGTTTTTCCAGCAGCTTCATGGACTTCTCCTCCACAGTTTAACTCCAAGAGCAATTGTTGGTTTGTATTTGCTTATTTCTGAGCAGCAGTTGAAAGCTAGATGAACAATGCAGTGCCTTGAAAACATCCTGGGCATGATTAAGAGAGACTTTAGAAACATGACCACAAAGTTTAGGTCCCCAGCTGCCATGCCTTTAAGGTACAGGCATGTAAACCAATACATGCAGATTTTAAATATCTATACCTGAATTTGAAAAAACTGTGCAAAAGCAAAAATATTAATGAACCAGGACAGGTATAAAAAGCACCTCAACCTGAGAGTACGTAATAACAACTTGCTCGTAGTTTTACAAGCAAAACTTGTCAAGCCCTCCTCTCTGGGTTGCCCTTCTGTTTAGAATAAGCAGCTGGAACAAGAAGAACAAAGCCACATGGGCCGTTGTTTCCTGTAACTCCCAAGCTGATGCAGAGCCATTTTTTAGAAAATGGAAAGAACCAAATGAAGATTTTCTTGCCACCCCACTGGAAAAAGCCCATCTCTGTGGAAAAGCTTTACTATAGTAACTTGTAACAACACACATGAAAAGCTGCCCATGTAGCAGAAGTTTCCATTTCTCCTTAAAGTTTAGTATTTCTCCACTTTTACATTTCAGTTATAATACAAGGTGACAGATGCTAAGTACCACAAATGCAAAGAAAACCTACAAAACAAGCTGTTGATTATACTTCGAAACCTTGCTCAGAATTAAATAAGCTTCCCTGATTTTCCTTATTTGGGTAGTATTACCAGTGCTAATAGGCATATATACATTAGCACAAAAAGTCCTGGGGTCACTGTATCTAAGATTCATGTACATACCACATAGCATCCAAATAACAAGCACTGAAAAAGCACTGGCACCTGAACGTGTCTCTGAAGAGCTGCAACCAATTACAGATTTAATCTATAAATAATGGCAACGATCGCTTAAGTGTCAGCATTTTTGCAAGAGAGATCTAGCCCTTTGCAGAAGAAAAGGGAGTAAGGAAGAGGATGACAAGGGAAGCGCATTCCTCTGTACGCTGGTGCTTTCACAGAGAGCACTCAATCTCTCCTGTGTTTACTGACTGGGTTCTCCTCATCCAAAGTTGACCACTGCGTGTGCCTCCCTGTGCAGAGAGCTGAATAACACATCTAGCTATGATGAAGCATTTGATGTCATGGAGCTGCTGGATGCCTGTGTCGTGACGGTCATAATGTGTATGAGTGAGGAAAGAGCACAACAGTATAGATCGCACCGCCTCCCTGTCCTGTGAGGCTGTTTGTCGAAAATCAATAACTTCCCCAGCCAGGGTCCGACATCCCAGCCTACAGGATCAATTTGGAGGCATGATTTGATAGTTACGCTGCTGTGAACTCCTTGCAAATCCCAGCGGTGATTTAAGAGCTGTGCTAAGAGCAGAGCCGTGAACTCTCCTGACTGGAGGCAAGATCTGAGTTTCCCGGAGTGACATTCAGCCCGTCTTTTCCTGAGCTGTGCACAACCACCACCATCTGCTTACAAATGCCAGACTCAGAGCGAAACAAGGCAAGTGCAGCCACCCCACATAGACTGGACTCAAGCAGCTGGGCTGCGTAAGCACTCCCCCCCATCCAGTCCAGTTTTGGGCTGCTTCTCAGCAGGGACAGCGTGCCCTGGTGGCACACCCCTCTGCAGTGGCTATACTGCTCCTTCCAGCTCTCCTCTGGATCAGTTTGTGGCCTCCTTGCAGGCACCCAGTGCTCATTCATACACACAGCTTCGGGTGAAACAACACAAACTAATTCCAGCACAGAATAAAGGTGGCAAGGAGAGGCCTTTAAAACATACCTGGGACCTGATAAAATAGCCAGCAAGAAAAATGTTTGGAGGGAGAAAAACCAAGATTGTTCTATAGGCACTTTTCTCTTTGTAACCCAGATCAGATGCCCACCATCCCCCACAATATGAATTTCTGATTCCTTAAGAATTTCCTTACATGTCCAGTTGAAAACATTAACAAGAGTCTTTTTTTTTACTCTAATGCAGAAGTAATTATCAGGGCCTGATGGGACACTAATGGGCTTCAGTGGCCCTGACCAGACCTATCTGGGCCCCAAGGCCCAGGACCCCATGTCAGCCCCCGGGGCTGTCAGCCCTTGCCCCAGCGACACCACAGCAGGGCCGGTCTCCAGCTCCCCACAGCCCTGCCCGGCCACCCGTGGGCCCATGTCCCGGCCCATCCCCAGGGAGATGCCCGGGGTTGGGGCTGTCCTGCTCCCGGCTGGGACGGGCCCAGCTGCCTGGCCTTGCCCTGACAGACCCCCATGGAGAGACCCTGCTGCCCCCAGCCCCAGGAAACCCTTGGCCCATGCAGCACCCCGATATAAGTGCTGGAGGGTTAGAAACAAGCTTCCTTTAATTAATTTATTAAAATATGTTTTTCAAGGCCAGTAATTGCATGAAATTTGTCAGGTTTAGATTTCCCCTCCTCCCCCGCTGTTTTCAGTCCAAGATACCAGAAAGACAGCCAAAAAAATAACTGACCCTGTCCACTTTCCTTTGTCCAAATCCCAAGAATTGCAAATTTGGACCAGCTTCAATGCAAGCACATATCACAGCTGAAAATCATAATGTTTATTAATGTTCTCTGTAATTATGGAAGGTAGAATTATTTATGTAGCAAAATGTACCCACAAGCCCTAGTAAAATACATTGTGACTATTCCACTTTGCCATGGATGCAGACTTTTTTAAAGAGAAAGAAAGATGAGAAATTACAGTTTCATGATGAGCTCCCAGCACCACTTAACTTTAGGCACCGGTTTGGCAAGGTATAGTGAATATAGCTCCCTGTGTAGTGGACAGGGATAAGCCAGTTCTCCAGAGAGCTACTCGGATCCTCTTAACTTGGTTCCTGCTCCAAACGTGCCTCTGGAGGAACCGCTCCTCTTACCTTTGACACCGCAGACGCGGTGCAAATATCCACCTTTCTTTACAGAATCTGAAATTTCCCTCTGCCCAACAGAAGAGGCTTACGCTGGTCGTCTTCATGGGAACAGAGTTTACCCCCCATGAAGATAAGGAGCTTGTAAAGCTCTAGCACAGGAACAGGGACAACCTGGCACTTGCTTGACAGAGCTCCCAGCACCTATCAGTGCAGGCCAATACAGCACGTGCAAAGCACGTCACGTACCCTGCAATCAGGTGAACATTTTCGTCTAGTCTGTCAAAAGTGGCTCATAATGCTAAACCTGAGGTCCTTTCACTAGAGATCTAGGGAAGATAAGGTGTTTTCCTTTGCATGCCTGCCAGCGGCACACGTTAAAACAACCACGATCTACCTGGTTTTGATTGATTAGCATAGCTAGAAAGTTACGTTCTTTACTGCTGCCGTTCCCATTTCAACTTCTAAAACTAAAAGCACGATCAAAATGCCACATCCGCTGCAGGGGTGAGACATTAACTAACTGTGGGTTGTTTCGTTGCTCAGTCTCTTCATATCCCTTCCTAAACTGCAGTAAAAACATTCCCCCAAACTGAAGCCAGACGGGGCAACACAATTATGGTAAGAGTCGCAAAATATAATCATTTGCATATCCGTGACTGACACAGAAGATCATTAATTAGGCATTCTGAGTATAAGTATATATGTATAAATTAGCATCTATTCATCATTTAAAATGTAATAGTTTTTTTATATATCTGAATATTAACTACATAGGAAAATTACTAAGTTTTCTATGGAAGGGCATCCAACAAGAAACTTTATCAGCAAAAATAAAATTAGAATTACAAAAATAATCAAAATACTAGAGTGAACAATGAAGAATCTGACCTCAGTAGCACCTATCACTGCTCTGTTCCACCTCACTTGTTGCAAGCTCTCTGCTACCTCTCTCACCATCTCTCTCAACACTGATGCACATACATCCCCAACAATTCTTTATGGTAGGAGCATTTCAGGAGTACTATCTTTGACTGAATTTAAAAGGCAATGTAAAAACCTTCAGGATTTCACACATCTGCTATCCAAGCAATCCCTACACCTCATTAATATTAAAGACGACACAGACTGAGAGCAGAACTTTTAACTACACCTCTACCTAGCAGAGCTCCCAAAGACACACACTGTGCACTAATTCTTACTGGGGAAAACAGTTAGAAGGAA
Organism: Aptenodytes forsteri; assembly: GCF_000699145.1. Classification (NCBI taxonomy): domain Eukaryota; kingdom Metazoa; phylum Chordata; class Aves; order Sphenisciformes; family Spheniscidae; genus Aptenodytes; species Aptenodytes forsteri. Next base: position 3,509,859 of record NW_008794447.1, read on the forward strand.
ACAGGAGTTCTAAGTTTTTAAAAAAGCTGGATGTAACCTCTTTGCCAGGAAGTACAAGACACTTCAAAGACAGTACTTTCGCAAATGAAAGAAAGCTGGTGATTTTGGAAGTGTGAGATGACAACTTGGAAAATTACCAAAGCTCACAGCTCTTGAGCAGAAGTAAACAAGACGGGAATGCTGGAAAAATGATAGGCAAGACAGAAACTAATAAGATATAATTGCCAATAACGATATTAGCAAAGTTTGCTTGGAGCTACAAAATGCACAAAGGGTAGATTAAAAAAAAGATAGAAAGGGGGTCCTCAGGTGGCATAAGTGGAAGCAGCTGCTTTGCTCTGCTGATTTACCCTTTCCAAGCATCTGGCCTGTACTTCTAAGAACACCCATGCCCACAGTCAACCAGTGAAATGGAGAACCAACAGAAACAGCATCCTCTAAAGGGTAGATATTTATTCTAGTAGAGAATGGAGATGAACTTCATAACATGGAAGTTCTTAATTTTCTGCCTTTCTGCAAATGAAAATCTGTCTATCATACATCATCTCTGCATTTTGGGGTTGTTTTTAGCTCTCAGACTCCAGGTCTGATCTAGAGTTGTAGAGTGCTGACAGCTCCCACTAAACACACGCACGAATGACTCCAGCTTTGCCAGAACTAAGCAGGGGGCGGGTACAACTTTCTAAAGGTCCTTCAGAACAAACAGAAAGAACTTGCGATTTTCTGCATGCCAGCTTTCGAGCTCATGCCTGCTGAGCAAGATCCCTAAAATTACAGGGCTCATGAGGGCAGGGAGAAGATGGGTCATAGCTCTGTCTTGGGGTCAAGCAAAGCTGCACTGAACAGTATGTGGATAAAGCTAACAATATACAGACAAGCATAGGTCACTTCTCCTGATGTCAAGGCAAGAATTATAACCACCAAAGCTAACAAGATCAATTTAAAGTGAGGTAGAGTCCTTAGTGCCAAGAACATCCATCCACCAATCCAGACTAATGCCTGTCACGTAACAAGCCATAGGAAAACACAACAAACGAAACAGAAAATTCAGATAGTAGCTAAATGAAAACTGATGAGGTAAATATGCGTAACTTGGTACAGGTGGGTCTTTTCAAATGTCAGGATTAAATATGAACAGGACAGGGAAGGGTAGTCTACAGGATCCAGTGCTCAAAGCAGCCTCAGAGAAGTGCAAGATTCCCATTTCAGTGGTTAATGAAAGAGCAAAGGCAAGCCCGCGACAGGACCTTGCAGATTTTATTACAAGGACCTGTTCTGTGCCTAAGAAGCTGCTAATGATCTGGTTGAATGGGCGTGAATCCCTGAAGGAAGGATCCTTCAGAGATAGAGCAAAATTCTTTGATTGAGGCTTTGATGTAAATAAAGTGGCTTCAGATAGTTTGGGACAAATTCAGCTCTCAAAGCTGAACATAATTCAAGCATTCATCGCAAACCCTTGTAACATCCACTGGCTATAGAAAGGGACTGATTTCTTGAAAAAGAATGTTCCGGCAAGAGGATGAGGGACAAAAGGGAAAAAAAGCTCTATCATTTACATGGAAGAAAAAGACCACCTTTGGTGTGCTAGGCCACAGCTTTTCTGCAAGAGGACAATTAGACTGCCTTGCGCTTCCTGCTGCTGCAGCGAGCCGCCTTCTGGAGCTTAGGACAGACGTTCCTCTGGGACAAAGCAGTTGTCTCGGTGGCACACCACAGCCCAGGCCTCGCTCACACCTTGTGCCTGGGGTGGACCCGGGGGAAGGGTTCACAGTAGAAAGCCTACAGTGCATGGACTCTGCTGGAGGACATCATCCTGAGAAAGAAACCAGACTGAAGGAAAATAAAAGGGAACCACCTACAAGGGTCCAGTAGCATCAGAGGAGGAGAAGGTTACTTAAAGTCTGGGGGGAAAAAAAAAAAAAACAACCCAACTGTCAGTTTGCTTGCAGGCTCTTGCCAACGGGTACCCTTTCGTGAGCCTCAAAAATCTGAATTTACCAGAATTCTGCTTTAGCTAGAGCAACACTAGTTATACAACTTGATCTTAATTGAAATATTTGGTGCCTGCTGATATGTTCAAACAAATTCACCAGATCTTGATTATGCGCTGGCAATTAAAGCCATTAAGTCAGTAGGTAGACAGCAGGTTATTTCATTGCTATTTGACAAAGCCAGCCGTCATTCTTTCCCCCTGTCTATGTGACAGCACTGTAATTAGCAGTAATCAAATACTATTTGTGCTAGGTGTTGTGAGTTTGCTTCCTTAGCTAGCAAGGTACCTCTGCCAATTGCAGAACGGAGAAATCTACCTCTGGTCAGACGATACACAAGATATAAAGAGGAGAAGAAAACAATGAAACACGAGGAACGAAGGATGATTGCTCATTTCAGGCTGAAGGAGTTTGTTCTTGAAAGCAAGGCTCAAAATTAAGAACATGTTTTATTTCTGCAAGTTATATATTAAAAAAAATTAAGCTAAATTACAAAAGCCTGATCAAGTAATATTGTGAAATACAATAATAATTACAATTACATTTAGCATTTATGTATTCCCTGCTTGAGAAATGCATGCAACCGCCATTAGCATTAATGGGTGTTCTACTCATGCATCAAGCAGAGACTAGAGCCTAATAGTGCATTACATCTTCAAAGTGCTGTACAAACATTAACTAATTAATCCTCATAACCACCCTGCGTGGTAGGTAAGCGATACATGAAATGTATATCTGAGCAAGCCCAAGAGCAAGACAGCACCACTTTGTGCCCTTCAACACAGACCAGAAATTCATCACATTTATACTGCTACCAAATTCAGATGTACTTTACAAGAGCAAGAGAGGGACCCACGGTGAGCCAACTTCACTGAAGCCAGCAAGAAAAGTAGTAAATTACACCTCCCTCTCTCTTCCCTACTCCCTGGGCTCTGGTGGGCTGCTCGCATCTTGACGAGCAGGAAGTATTAATGCCCACTGCTTCCCCTTTGGATTTCTACTGGGGGGAGAGAGCTCTTGAATCCTGGGAAGGAGAAAGGAAAAGATCCATGGGAGCCTCATCACTACAGACTTCTCCTCCGTCAGTACCTTCCCCTTTGATACCTTGATCTTCCCCGATCCATGGGCCTCATCACTACAGACTTCTCCTCCGTCAGTACCTTCCCCTTTGATACCTTGATCTTCCCCCCTTTCTGCTACTACTCTTCCTGGCAGGCTTTCTGCCTTCAAAACCTTTTGCCAGAGTCTGTATATCAAAGTTGCAACAGGACCCCAGGAAAAGGAACTCAGCCCGTGATTTGGGTATTCCAGTTATAGCACCTGAGTGATTTCTCTTTAAATAGTAATCTAGCAATAAACATGCTTCCTCTTTCCCTGATGAAAAGATACTGCATTCTGAACACCCATTTTGCAACAGGCCATAGGCAGGAACTTTGATGGGATACTTCATAAGCAGCCAACTATTTTAATAGTTGCAGAGACTCCTGCATGTCCAGGGACCATGCAGAGAGGTCCCTGGACATACATGCTCAGAGAGCATTTTAGAAAGATAGTAAGACAACACAGCGGTACATCATGAGAGAGCAGGGGTGCTCTTGGAGAAGAAAAGGGGGGAAAGGGGAGAAATATTAAATCAGAAGGGAAAAAGGAAAAGCAGACCAGGTACTTAACGAAAACATTACACTGCACCATTTCCATCACTACTCTTGCTTTCCAAAGCTCACTCAGCCCAGTATATGCCGCAGTGAAATGGTGAGGTAGCAGGTGCTCTGGCAAACAAACACAAAGATATTAAAGGTGTTTAAGTTTCACCCAAAGCCTCGGAAGCTCAGTGTTGGAGTCAAGTCCACAGCTGAAATTCATGGGTCTCTGACAAGCTGGTCTTCTCCATGGAGAGAAGCCAAGCTCAACCTTCCTCTCTGCATGCGTAGTCCTGATCTTGCCAGCAGCCACGGGCACTTTTCCATGGTTGCTACTTGCCTGCGAAGTGATGTGTGCCATTTACAAGCCCCACAGCAGATGGGTGCGCAGGGAGAAGCACGAGCATGAACAAAACCACACATTCAAGAGAGAAAGATGCTTTTAAAAGTGTGCTTTACTACCTTCTGGTGTCATATCAAACACAAGAATAGCCGGTATGAAATGAGAGAAACTTTCTTTGAAGAATGCTTAGAGTTTTGCTTAAAAGTAGCCCACACAACATTAATTATACTTCATATGCCAAATCTTCAGCTAAAGGTGGTGCTCAAAACCGGTTTACCCTGACTACTTTAGCATGCAGAGTTCGGGGCTTGGATGGCAACGGGAGCTGTAGATGGCTCAGCTGGTGTGTTTGGTCTTTAAAGATAGAAACACATTTGAAACATTCTGTTTTCATTTGCCACAGACTGCCTAGAAAGTTTACAAACACATATCCTAAATACATATGTACTTACTTATATCAATCCACAACAGCAATGAAGTTTCAACATGGCTATGTGTAAATCTTCTTAGAAAATGAACTTTCATGTGCCCTAGAGTTTCCTGGTCAGTATTTCGACAAAACGTACCATGGTATAGAGAGAGAACAGTAGTGACAACTGTGAAGCTCCTGATGCTTGGGAAGGAAAACAGATCTGAATTTTGGCTAGAACAATTAAAAATGGAATTGAACTTTCTGGGTAGTGCTTTTCTGTTTTTAAAAATCAGGTTAAGACTTCCAAAATTGTGTGTTCACAACTAGAGGCAACCAAACCCAATGGGGGTTACAGTTCCCCTTCTCTTTATTTAACGTGATTCAAAAAGTCCACAGTGGTAGCAAATGCAGCCTTTGCATTGCTTCTCCTAACATAAGGCAAGCACGTGTCTGCAGAAGGGAACTATGTTTTTTCTGCATTAGAACTAAGAACTTGTGTATTATTTTTATCTGCTTTTCTTTCAAGGAAGAAAAGGATTTCCCAAAATCCTGTCTTGGTGAGAAATCAATCCATAAGCATGAGGAACATAAGGCAGCCTCCTAACCCTGGAAGCTTTCTTGCATGCTGAAAAGCCTGCTGTGAGCTCTGCCCTTACAGGTCTCACAACTTTTGGGGCAAGTGTGTGCCACGGGTTTCCTTCGCCTTCCCCACCCCAACCCTGACCAGGTGCCCAGACCCACTTTCCCTTCTGTAAGCAAATGGAAGCCCTGAAACGGTCCCCGCACACAACTCCTGCAACACCAACGTTACGCTGCCCCATCTTCCCAAAATGAAGAGAACTAAAGGAAATTTCTTTCATGCCTTCCCTAATCCTGTCGCTTGATATGGGGGGGTGGGGGGGAGAGAGAGAGGGAACAGCAGAGAAATGAAATTGTGAGAAACTGCTCTCATTTCAAAGAAGCCCTCCCTCTCCGCTAGTAAATATTCAGCAAATGTTGTGACCATTTAATTTCTATCCTCTCTCTCCCCCTCAGTCAATGACTGTATAATTTCCAAAGATGTTGAGGAAATATTCCCTGATCAGCTGAAATTTAGTGTAGACAAATGTAAGGTAATGCACATAAAAAGCGGCAGTTTCCTCATACACGCTGATGGATGTTATCTTAACTCCAACTGCTCTGGAAAATTCCCCGGCATCGCTGTAGGCAGTTGAGTGAAAACACCTGCTCTGTACAGAAGGACAAAGAAGTGGCAAAGAAACAAGACAACAGGATGGGAAAATGTGTTAATACAGAGAAAGAAAAAAATATGTAAAGCCATATGTAAAGCCTTCATGCACACTCAAGTACTTGCTACCTTATTTCAAAAAGGATACAGGAGAACAAAACTTATTACAGCCATGGAGAAGTTCCCATCTGAGGAAGGACTTAAAAGATTATAACTGTTAAGTTTAGAAAGAACTCGGGTCAGGACTGACATGATAAAAAGTATGTCAAATAATACCTGCTTTAAGGAAGGTCCCAGAAATGGGTCTATCTCCCTTGTTCTTATTTTTTTCTTAAACAGAAGAAAACGAGGACCCAGTCATTTAATGGAAAATATATTTAAGGAGCAGTATGTTTAAAAATAACACTCAATGCCTTGTTGAGACAAAGGTCTCAAAAATTTAAAAAAATAATACATGTTCATAGCTAAAGAGATTTATAGTTTTGCTATGAGTTTGTATGGGTTATCAGTCCTCCTGCTTCAGCCAAAAGATAACTGTGATAGCCAGGCAGGGGAAAAAATTCCTCCTTGGAGACCTCACTATATCATCTCTCAGGACTTCCAAAGCACCTATGCAAGCTGAGCACCCGTCTCCTTCTGAAATCGATGGGAGTTAGGTGCCCGGATCCCACAGTGCTGTTGACCACCCCCTCATCCCCCCAAAAACACAAACCTACATCTTCAAACATATAAAATTATGCCTACGTGGGGCAATAGGCAAGCAACACCTGAGCCTGGGGGGACCAGACTAGCTCTGGAAGTCGGAGATCAGCATGGGCTCTGCGGACAGTGATGCTGGCTGGCAGGGCCGGCGGGGCTGGTGCCTCCGTGCAGCGCGGTGGCAGGGCAGGGGGGACGGGTCTCTGCCCCGAGCCACTGTACAGTGCAGGCGTGCCTGGATCACCTCAGCAAATCCTGCGCCCTGGTTCTGGCCACTGCTGGGGTGGCTGGAAAACCAGGGGCCCCAGTCCAACACTGAGGACAACCCCCTCCTTCGGTATATTACACAGCTACTGTTCGGGATGAGTCTGAAACATCCACGTCTCCAGGTTCACAAGCAACGTGACAGGCTTCCAATTCAAAGCTGAGATTGAGCTGCATCAGATATGATTCTGGCTTGATTTTCAAACAGGCCTAATTCTGCTCTCACTTTGACTTTTTCGCTAATGCAAATGAATTAACTCCAGCTATATGCTAATGCAGCTAAGAATACAATTCAGAAATTACAGAAGGCTATTTTGGGGATTTTCTTTTATTTCATGAAAGACCCTTAACTCTCCTAGCCTTTCAAAGTAAGCCAAAGCATTCAGATGTTGCTGGTACAAACTGCATCACGCAAGACACAGAAATAAAGAGTAAAACAAGTGCCATAATTTAACATTCAGGCGAGGCAGCTCAGCACTGCAAAGCCCCTACGTATTGTTGCAAAGGAACAAAAGTCTAGAATTGACTCCTCTTTCCAGAGAAGCAAAGGAACCCCCCGCTGGCTTTTTGTTTTGTTTTTGTTTTTTAAATTACAGTCTCATGGTTTGTGCAATTACAACAAGAATGTATAAATGGAGCTGCTTGGCCTAAGGAATTTCTCATAACACAAAGCAATCCAAAACACTATGATACTTGCTTGTTTGTTTGCTTTTAATGTTACTGATCACTTCCCACCACAAATCCTTTCTATCCTTTGCCCAGTTACTCATTGCCATAGTTTACCAGTTCCCCTCTGCCTGACTTCAGCACTTTCAGGCCTGAGTTGATCACAGTAATGCAGGAGGGTCTCATCCTGCAAAGTGCTCAGCACAGCCAGAATCTGGGGTTCACAGCGACCATTCTCCAGCAGTCAGGGCTGCTACGGCCAAGCCGAGCACATTGCAGGCCTGCCCTCCTAGCTTGCGTTTTACAGTCAACCAACACCTTCCCTTCATTTCATAAAGGATTCCAGAAAGATGGCAGTCAAAATGCAAATCTCTGTGGAAAGAAGCCAACTTATCCTCCCTGTGGGCAGAAAGGCAGCTAGCCCTGTAAAAAGGATAACAGACTTGGGCACTCTGCTTTCAGCGCCCGAGCATGTACAAGGAAGGAAAACTCATCTCCTGTCCCTTTGTGTGACGTTTGCCTCATCATAAGCACCCAAGCTGCCCGGAGCACAGCCCTCCCTGTGCACACTGAGGGCGTTTCAGAAGCACGCAGGAGCAACGTTCTAACCATAGGTCAAAGGGAAGTCTGAAAGCATTTGTGCAGGTTCTCTGAGGAGAAGGAGGGGCGATGCTGCCAACCAGCGCATCCCAAATTCTCTCTGAAACCCAAAACCGTGCTGTGGGGACAGAAGCTTCTGTTACTCTGGGCACAGGTGGTGGCATGAAGCACAAGCTCCACTCCTCTAGCTTGACAATATTCTGCCCTGCGTGGCTGCGGTCACTGTATTTTTCTCCCCTTTGTGCTGGGAGCGAGAGCAGACCATAGTCCTCATTGTTCTCAGGGATTTACATGCTGGAAAATCATGCGCGCCCTTCTCTTTCCCTCCCTTCCTCCCTCCCTCTCACTTGCATGTGCACACGCAGAGCAGCCATCCTCTCCTCCTTTACATTTATCCCGGGCAGTTGCACCAAGCTCCGGGAGCACATCTGCATTGCCAGCCACACCTGCTCGTTACGCTAGACTCCAGTGTGACTCATAGCAAAGAAAGTTGCAGTTCAAGGGGTGGGAGGTGAAGAGATGTGTGAAAAATATCTGGCAAAGTAATGGGATTAACATGAGCAATACTGTGTAAATCATGATATTGCAGGCGTCTCTTTGCTACTCACACCAGCTAAAAGCCATAAACCAAAGCATAAACAAGATACCTCCCCGAGCACAAGTTACATTAAGACAGGAACTGACTGATGCTGGGGCTGTGTCAGGAATTGCATTACTTTAATGCAGAGTTGCAAAATTTTACTCATCCACTCAAGGCAAGTCATATTTTGACGGACAAGCGAAATAAATAGATTTTTCATTATAGGTGTCCTACTAAAAGGCTGACAAATAAATCTTCCCGCAGTGGTATTACCTCTGAATGCCAGGAATATATAACAGGTATTTAAATGCATTTGTTCATATTAATATAGAATTGCCTTTTTGTATAACAATGAAAGTCCAAGTTTTTGTCTCAGCCATACTGGTGTAAATCCCAACTAAAATCTACTGATGTTTCCTATTTAGGAAGGGCAAACTTATTCCAAGGACACGTAATGGGATAGTATCAGTCGGCCCACTAACATTTCTTAGTACGCCCTGATTTTATCTGCTCTTCTGCTGGAAATAAAACAAAAAAAGAGAACCAATATCAAAGAAAAACAAGACGCTATGTTCTTGCTTCTCTATTTTCTGGGTGCATTTAGAATTCATGGGGATCACTGTAGTTCAACAGGAACTTTAAAAGGTGAGCTCACGATTTACATCAATGAATTTGTCATTTCCAGCAAAATCTGTCCTAACGATGGAATTTCTTTCCTGGTCATGCTGTAGAACAAAAACATTTCTGAAAGCTTCCTCAGCTTTCTGTGCCTTCCTGTTTATAGACAGATAAAACTCTTTCAGGGCTGAAGCACAGTAAATTACTGCTTCAGAAACCCGTGACTTTCCTCTGCCCCCAGTTATGCACATTAATATCAACTGTAACCCAGGTGTAGTCAAATTCCAAAGGCCTACATGCTTTTAGAATCTGAAATGCAGGTTTTCATTTAAAAAAAGAAAATCCATCTGTTCAATTTAGGGATTTCTACACTCCTGTCATCTGACTACCTATCCTGCTACCTCAACAGAATTAGACAAAATAAAAATCTGCTTCAGTGGTTAACTACCACCAAAAGATTGTTCTATCCAGCTTCTTCAGAGAATAAAGAATATAAAGAGGATTTAAGCACAAAACAAGCGTAGTCTCTCTGTTGCTAGTGGCCTGGAAAAGAGAATGCAGACAGCAAAGCTAGCGCCTAAATAGGGTATGTAATAGATTCCCTATAACCAGATCTGCACACTCACACAAAAGCGTCTGCCAGCAGAGCTAGAGCAGGCACCAGCCGAGGACTATTTTAAAAGTGCAGCTTATGGAGCATTTCCTCAAACCAAGATGCAAACCCCAGAAAAGGACTTCCTGGCTGGCATGACTACAAGTAAGCTCCAGCTTTAACAGCGCCGCCCAGCGCGACGCCCCAGACTGAAGCGACACGCCAGCCGGAGCGTGGCCTGCGTCTCTCCCAGGCTGCCGTTTCAGCTGGCCATGAACTTGCAGGTGCCCCGCCGCCACCTTCCACCCCAGCACCACCCAGCAGAGACAGCCCCGGCTGCCGGGAAGCCCTCCACACCCCAGCTTTATTTGCAGCCAGTTCACTTGGCCAGCCTGCATGGCCAAATTTAACCTACTTCCATTGCGTGCTTGGAAAAGGAGCAAAAATAAGACAGGGTTGTGCTGCCTCCATTTCGAGAGCATAGTGTCAGACACTGAACTTCAAGAAAAACTCCCCTGGGAAAAAAAAGCTGTTTCCAGTGAACTGCCTTAATTCGATTGATTATCCCACTTTAGTGCCAATATAGACACGTTTTAGCCCCTCTCACACAATACTAGCAGGCCAAGTAAATGTTACAGACTGACACGCCGTTGCCAACATGGCTTTACTACGCAGGCCTTGAATGAGCATGACATAAAAGGAGCTCTATTTTGTTACTAGACACAAGCAGAAAGCTATTTGTAGGCACATAAACTGTCTCTAATGTCACCATTTATTGCTCATTTACATGTATCGTACAAACATCCAGCCTCTTACGTGGGTGCTGAGATACAAATTTCAATGCTTAACTGCAGGCGTGTTAAAAACATGTTAAAAATGTCCTTCTCTTTCCTGTCCCATCTTCTCTCAGTTTAAAAGAAGGTGGTGATTGCAAGCATTCAAACACATGCTGATAGACCATATTAATTTGAGTTACATGCCAAGACGTTCTACGCAAAAATCTGCATTGCTTTAATTTCCTACAGTTTTAACTGTAACTACTTTGGACAAAGCCAACCAATATCTTCTCTACCTTTATTAAACTGTTTTTTCTTGGGAGACCCCTGGTTTATGAGATGGACCCAGACACCTGACAACAGAAAACTTCAGGAAAAAAAAAAAAATCAGCAGTCATAAACCCAAACTGAACAGGCATTACTTCTGGGAAGGAAAACCCAAGTAAAATACAAACGTAAAAATGCTTTCAAAGCTACGGAGGCGATTGGACGTGGCTGAACCCCGCAGGCTGGAGGCAAGCCTCAGTGGTGCAGCCAGCCCAGCAAAGGCAGGTGCACAACCCAAGACGCTGGAGGAAGAGGAGGCACAGAGGGCAGGAGGAGCCAGGGCATGCAGGAGATGCTGAAGAAGGCTGCAGACCTGGGAGCTCCGCGGCCAAGTGTATGCAAGGCTGCGGGAGGGCTGTCTGTGGGCCCGCTGGGATTGCTTCCACTAATGACGGGGCTCTGGGACTTTTCCCCGGCCAGTACTAGCTGCCTGCTCTGGCAGAGGAAGCAGCTCTCTGAGCAGATAAATGACTAATGATCTGCATCCCCGTCTCTGCTCCCTCCCCCTCCTGCATACAGGGTAATGCTGGCTGCACTGGTCCCTTTTGAGACAGCGTTCACACATCCACACCGCTGTAAGAAATGAAAACCCTGTGCGTTTATAAAGGTGCTCCCGCACTAGTTTGCTGTGTCTCTCTGATCTCTGTTCCCGTGAATATCACAGCTGCAATATAAAATATATGATTTTTAACTGTTCAGCAGGATTATTCTGCCAGCGCTGGCAGCAAATAAATTAGGAGAGAGGTTGAAAGAATGAAGAAAGGCTTTCTCTTCCTCAGAGCCCTGCAGCTGAAGCAAAGGAAGAAAAAATGCTTAAGGCTCCCTTCTAACTCCTCTCTCCCTACATCTACCTTCCTTTCTCTACAATTCACAAGACGTGATGTTCACATTTCAGTAACAAAGGTCACACACATATCTTCATAGCAAGCGCTGGCCCAGAAACTGATATGGACTTAAGTGACGTGCACCCACAACAGCCTTTTGAGTGATGAGACTGTTTCTCATGAAAAATTTCAGCCAGTGAGGAAGCCAGTGCTGCTGGATCTATGCTCACGTAGTCATGCTGCCACCACTGCAAACTCTAAAGCCGAGGCCATGGAAGGATTACGAACATGTAGTCCCATCCAAAGGAAGTTAAACTGTAATTGGCACCAATGCGGTAAGTCGGTTCTAGGGCCTCTGAACCCTACTAAAGTGTAATAACGCAGAGGATTGAAAGAACTCTGGAAAAGTTACTCAGAAGTCCTATAAGACTGATAAAATTTCCATCAGGTGTCATGAACCGTCCTGCAGGACTCAATGGCCACATCAAGTCATTGACACTGGGCAAAAACTGAGATGTTGCCGTGGCTAGAGACATTTAAAGTAGCTGTAATTTTTATTAAGTTCAGGAAACCATAGAAAAACTGTAGGCTTCTGCAAAACTGCTCATGACTTAAGAATATTCTGCATCTCTATTACATATTGACTGATAATATACGTATGCTTGTGCACGTGAAATGTTTCAGAGAGACTGTACAGAAAGTCGCCTACTATTGTTTGTTCAACAAAAGGCTCAACTTTCTGCAGAAAACAGAAATTATTCATTAAAACACTTCTGAAGCGGAAAACTTCATTGCTGATAGAAAATTTTCTAAGACGACTGCTCTGTCTCTCTTGAGCATAAACACCCATGTGTTACGTCCATACATCAGCATACTAGACCTGTTTCTCAGGCGAGGGTTACCTGGCCGCTTTACGTGTGCTCTCCACTTCCTTTCCCCATGTCAGCAGTAATGTTCATGTAGTTGCACAATGGACTGCACCAGAGAGCTCCCCAGTTTGAACTCGCTCTTCCCCCAAACAGGTAAGTTTTCAGCTGAACTGCTCCTCAGCCAGCCCTCACGAACACCGCTGCTGGCACATGATAAGCAGTGGGAACGTGGAGTGAAAGGCGAGACATGTAGAGCTGTCTGTCTCACTTCACCAAAGCCTCATGCCAGACGTAAGTGACTGGAATAACCTTGGCCTTAGGGTACTCTTTGCCCCAGTACTTGAAGTATTAAACACAACTAATTTCCACCACTAGCTTTATTTAGAAACCACACTGCTCACTGCTGAAAGAGGAACCTCATCATCATGCCCACACTGAGTTGTGTTCTGTGGTATTACTTAAAAACAAAATGTACAAACCGGCAGCTCAGCTGTACGTCAAATGACAAAACTGGGTTCCTGAAATCTTTTTTTTTTTTAAATAGGCAGTAGGCATCCACAGAGCCTCCCTGAGTGCACTGAAATGTGTACAAGCGTCTCACCAGCCAGGGCCAGTTTCTTTTCTTGCCTTCCTTCCACAAGCAGTCTCACTGGTGTCAGTAGAATTATTTGTTCAACTGCAGAGAACACACTTTGATAACAAATGTGCCCTTCAGTGTCAAAAAAAACCCCCAAAACAAACCACCAACTAAAATGCACAACCTGAAGGGCTGGTAGGAACTACTCTCTCTCCTTACAAGGCTCTGGCACACAGCAGAAACACAGAGAGTTGACGTGAAGATGTTTGCCCCTGATTTGAGAGGCATTTTCCAAGGCTAACACTACCCCCGTTCCTGTGTGGATCAGGATCATTCCTGACTGAGGTTCCAGTTCAGGAGCACCTGATATGTTTCAGGTTCTTTCCTATTCAGGACAGCAAATTCACCACACGGTTAAACACATGCACAGAACCAGAGGTCTGACCAGATATAGCAAAAGAGTTACCACATCCTCTCATCTTTAAGAAATGACCTTGATCAAGGTCAAAAAATATTGGAAACACAGAGAAAAAATTCACTGCCAATGCCCTTGTGGTGCCAGTTCTGTGAATAAAGGACTCCAGTGTTTGCTGCTGTCATTTTTGTAGCTGTTATGAATGCAGAAAAGCCCAACTTATAAATAAAAAGCCCAAAGATGCCATAACAAGCCTCGAGTCTCCAAACAGTTCCAACAATTAACTGCTACCCTAACTTTAAAGGCTGTAATTGGCAACTGGCTATTTAAAATTAATCTTTAAGCGCTGCTTTAACAAAAATGGCTTTTCCTGTGAAAATCAAGAACTCCATCTGAGTCAAACACTTGTTAAAAGATCTTGCCACCTTCCACTGCAGGGCTGAAAAAATGCATTAGCAGAGATATAGGTTGGCTTCCTCCCCCTTTTCTGCTCATTACCATCAGTTTTGAGAACTGATTAGCTGTGGTTGTTATTCATTAGTCACATCTCTAAAATCTGAATTATAAACACCTCTGTGAGGTCTTATTCTAATCAACCTATTTTGAGTCTTGCAATTAATACTACCACCAGAAAAATAATTGAACAGTGTACACCACCTCTTCCCACAAAAATCCAGGCTTAGATTTGCATGAAAAGGAAGACTAAAATAAGATCTACAAACTCTGCCATCCCTGCTATACATCCTTCTCCCATGTACACTGCAGCCAGTTCAGGTGGTTAATACAGGCAACATAATGGGTACACGGTAAATACGAAGCGGCCATCAATGATTTTCCAGATGGGGTCAGACGCTACACAGCTGATAGATCTCAGGAGGACAAGAACATGCAGGCATGACAGATTAAGTGACTGCCATTGGCCATGTGCTTGCTCTGAATACTCAGCTATGGACAATAATCAATTACTCGGGGCTGCTAATGATTCCGATCAAATGCACTTAGCACTCGGCAGCTTGAGGGCTACCACCCTGACACTTGGAAAATACACAAGCTACCCACAGGCAAGATGAAATAAGAGGCTGGTACCAGCAAAATCCTCAAAGTCAACAAGAAAACAGCTTGTTCCTTCTTTGCCCCCCCACCTGAAATTATAAAAAAATATTTGCTTAGGAGTAAACACAAATCTTTCCCATAAAACAATACAATTTAGAGATGCTATGGCCATCTGTGAAAGGTTGGGGCCAGCAGTTCACATGGAAGGGACCCCACCACTGCTTGAAGAATGACTTGTTACAGGAAACAAAGTGTATTACCACCATACGTATTGGCTTCCAGAGGTCTGTATTACAGGCTGCCTGGCTCCTGACATTACTTCCCAGGCTTGACCTATGATCCAGGGTGATTTGGCTTCCTCGTCATTATCATCAGCTCGAGACGCTGATCTCTTTTCAGCTTTTACAACCAGAGAAAGTAAAAAATTTTGCCACTGGTTTCAGAGCATGCAAGATCAGGGCAAACATTTCTTAGTTTGTCTCAGGCATCCTAAACCACAACTCCGTCTTTCAAGGGCTGGGATGGGGGTGGTGGTTTGGTTTTTGTTTTTGGTTTTTTTTTTTTTTTTTTAAATAACTAAGGCCTTGTTTATGCACAAAAAAATTCTACTGCTTTAACTGTACAGGTTATTTATTCCCTATTCCTATACAGAAAAAGGATTCATTGCACAGTGATATAAGGCAGCGTTATACATAACTGAGATTATACCCTTCATTTTAGGGGGTTATACCCTTCCTTTAAGGGGTTAAAAAAAAAGTATTACTCTGAGAAGAGGAAATCACTTCTCTAATTGGTAAGAAAAACAGTAAGTTAGACCAGACCTAATGTCCTGACTGGTTCTTCGCTCTCAGGTCCCAGAACTGGGATTCTGGGCATCTGAAACCAACTTTTCATCCCTTGGGAATCACCCTTCCTTCTGCTGTATGGCAGACAGTCCCATAGCAACACTTTGGCTGACCACAGGGATAAGTTGGCAAGATGGAACATACTCAAAAACGTCTTTACAAGTACACTGCATTTAATCACCACAAGAAAAATAAATTTTGAAGAAACTACCAAACAGAACTGTCTGAGGAGAATTTGTAACAGTTAGTCCTGCAGATAACTGTATGTTGCCTGGCAGCCCTTTCTCTGAATGCAGGAAATTAACTGCACAAAATGTCTTACTTTTCAAATAATAATAAACCGGCAAATGAACATACTGCAGATCTGTACCACCAAGTTGTTTTTTCAAACCGTGTGCCAAGATTACTGCTCATCTGTTCTGGGGTTACCTCATCAGCAAGCATCAGCCTAGGACATGAGGCAACGTATACCATACCTGCTTGAACAGCAGGGGGGGAGTTTCAACAGGCAGAATGCAGTAACTATTTGGATTTTTAGCTAAAATTTGCTCATTGTGTAGAATTGAAAGAAGAATCCTCACCACAATGCACAGTGAGGATTCATTAAACTGTTAAGAAAGAAGCTTGTACTAAGAGCCCTGCTTAGTTAGTAATTATTCATTACTGAAAGAGCTAGCTCTAAGTATGCCAGCAATGATGGCTAATCCCTTCTTTCCCTCATTTGTTCCTGCAGAAAGTGCCACAGGGATCCTTCACAACTGCTGGTTTTTAAAATCTCAGTTCTAGGGCTCAAGATATCCCAGAAGGACAACAGCTCCTCATTTCTCCAGGTGTACCAGCCTTCCAGTAAGTGCTGACTGAGGCTGACAAGTTCATCACATAAAGCAAGGCTGCTGGGGGCAAATACAACTTGGTCTGCACAAAATGACCTTGGGCAGCATGAGGTCCAACACGGGTGCCTACAACTCAAACTGTTACATCCTCCCTCCCCATTACTGCCTACAAGAATGACAGCAAACTGGGTTCGTCAAGCCCTAAAAATGGGAGGCAAAGGGGAGGTTTTCTTGATGTCTTCAGTGAATGGGAGGATGTAGCGAGTCTCTTAGTGGACTGCATAGTGGTAGATAGAGGGGCAAGACATGAACTTCAACACAGGAAACTGCAACTACGTACCAGGAAAAAGATTTTCAACACGAGTGGAGTCAAACACTGGAGTAGGCTGCCCAGAGAAACTGTGGGTTCTCCATCCTTGGAGATATTCAAAGCCCAACTGAATATGGTCCTCAGCGATCTGATGCAGCTCACCCTGCTTTGAGCAGGGGCTGGGCTGGATGACCTCCAGAGCTTCAACCACATTATCCTATTCTACAATGCCAGTTTTAGGAGAAGGACCTACATAGCTCTAAGGGATTTCTTCTCCCCTCCTCCTGTTTAGCCCTGGAATACAGCAGAATAGAAGAGCACTAGAAGGTGAGAATAGAGAAACAGGCACTCTCATTATTGATATTCAATTAATTATTTCAGTTGTGAATACTGAAGGCACAAGGGTATCTTTTTTCTGCTATATCTGTGCTGCCCAGGTGTGAATACCTTCAGCCATTACAGTGGATCCCGATATGTGGCTAGGCCTTAAAAGCACTTCCAGAACAAGCACTAGCTTGTTGCCAGCTTGAAGGATGTTAGTCAGGTGCTTTTTACTTGCATGGAATGCACTCCAACATATGCTGTCAAATACACACATTCAAGAAAAAAAAAAACCACCACAAAACCAAAAAAACCAACCACCCTCTGCTCAATTAAAGTACATTAAAGGCAGAAAACAGGGAGGTGAATCCTATCCTCCTTGTGAGCAGACATTGAACCAACGAGGTTTGTATTCTGCAAGCTGGAATGATTTCCCAGCAAGCCTGTTGGCCACAAACTTCTGAAGACACACCAGAGAGGTCGCTACTTTAATGCAGCTTGCTAATGCCATGCATTAAATTATTCTTGTTACTACCATCTGTTCCATCTAAGGCCTGCTTTGAGGCAATTACTAGCAACTTGTTATTGCATTCCATTATACAATTCAACTCTCAAAAAAAATGCAATAAACTAATTCTTTCCTGTAACACACTCAGTCTACTCATTCTCCTGGCTACTCCACATACCCAGGTAAAATACAATATCAGAAACATCAGCGTTTTCTCCACAGTATTGCATCGGATACCTAAGATGCATACATAAGTGCTTGAAATGCCACAAAGAGATTATCCTTGATAAATTGGTATTTTGAGCAAACATTTCAGAAATAAAATAATTCCTATCATTTAAGTCCTCCAGAATATTTAATTCATTGTGTCATTCCAATTCTCCCTTCCCTCGTTCATCTCAATGCTCAAATGCTGCTCTCAGACACGTGCCTCTCCTACCTTTCTCTAGGACTAGAAAACTAGTTTTGCATAGTGAATCATTATTTATTTCCATGAATGTCTCTGGGTTCCTTTGACAGCTTTATCTTACTGATGAGGGTAAACGTTCTTTCAAAAGCTGCTGCCAGACTGCCCTCATTCTCAGATGTCAAAGGATGCAGTCGGCAGAATCTGTCAAAAATAACTCACGTGATCTGAGGGACCTGAAAATTACAGTTGATAGTTTTGAAAATACAACTGATACACAGTAGCTCTGGGTAGGTCCACTTTACCACTAGCACCCAATCTCTTCTTGCCTTTTAATTTCTCCTGGTCGCCATGGGAATTACTCATTTGAAAAACAAATTAGAAAGAAGCAGCGATATGACTTCAGTACGTCTGAAAATGAGATTGCTTTTTTCTCTCAAGATTCTGCAGGTACTCATGTCTAGAAACTTTTTGAAGCAGAAAGGAAACAAACTAAAGGATGTTAATTTAAACTTAAACCAGAATCCTGTAATGGTTTGGGGCTTCTATTTGGGACTGCTTTTGCTGGCATCCAAATCTGACTCTGGAAGCTAATGTTCATTTTTCAAAGCTAAATGCAGGACGTACTAGCTGAGAAGGATTAGCAGAGGCAACTAGATTGACCCCACAAGTGCCAACAGGTACAGCGTGCATCCCCTGAGCCAGTGAGGGCACATGCAGCAGGAGGCCGGCTCTTCTCCCCTTCCCTCTACTTACCCCGTGGAGAGACAGTGATTGCCTTCAGGAGGCCCCATACCCAGACCAACCCTCTCCTCCCCATCAGTGGCTGCGCCAGTTAATTCACACATTCCTGCTGCCAGAGAAGCAGTGTCAGGAAGCTTTCAGAGCAGCACCTTGGCTTCAGACTTGCCTTCTCTGGGCTCCCAATAGGATACAAGGGAGCAGGGGAGCTAACCGCTTCCAGACAATGACGACGGCATCATGTTTTAACTTCAAAAGGACTCTTACAGAAAGGAAGATGGTTCTTCTCAACCAAGGCTACTACAAGTATCTGAGAGAAACAGCACAGCTTGATAGCGAGCTCCCTAGAAAGCAGTTCCTTCACTGATGCTCCAGACCTGAAGCAGGTCCTCATGACCATGATCTTCATGGTTTTGTGTCAGGCTTTCAACTGGGTGGCATGAGCTGATGGTGGTCAAGGAATGCAATGGTAGGCAGGGTAGGCAGCACACTGTACTTGTGTGTGTGCTGCCCAGGTGAGCAAAATCCAGTAAAAACATAAGCCAATTTATTTAAAATTTTTACATCCATAAAAGGAGGATGGCACTTTGGGTCAGGGTTTAATACAGATTAGTACGAGCTGTTTAGCTCTTACCAGCCACCAAACCCTGTGCATGCACACACACAATGCAGAATAGCTAAGTTGCTACAACATTTTGTCTTCACAAGTGAGAAGATCAAGTGGCTACGGCACTTGAGAATTATCCAGTGCCTCCTTTCCACTGAAGAGAAATACAGTGCTCATATCAAACCTGAGCCATTGTGAACCGCATACTGACTGACAGCAGTACATTTAGCTTGCGTGTTCTCCCAAGACACTGTCTCACCGACCTTTTTTTAAAGGAATTAAACAAAATTGTTCAAAATATCTTTTCTTAGGCTTTTTACAAGAACTGCCCCATTATACTAGATCACAGATCCACTCAGCCTGGTATCCTTTCTTTGACAGTGCCCAGCAACGGGTGCTTAAAGACTGCAAGAAGCAAGGCAAATACAGAGGATGCCTTCCCCTTGTACACCCTACCCAGCCTCCCACAGTAAGCCAGTGGCTCAGGCACGCTTGGGCCTGAAAAAGGCATCCAGACCATCATAGCTTGACCATGGTCCTCCCTTCCAAGAATTTGCCCAACTTCTCTTTTGATTCGATTTAGACTTTCACGCATTATTGCAACCTATAGTGAAGTTTCCCAGCTTCGTTACCTGCCCGGCTTCTCCTGTTTGCACCGACTGCCTAGGATTCCTGCAGTTTCTACATTTGCCTTTTGCACCCATCTGCAATTTTAGCACAGCTGTCACACCTCTTCAGCTTACTCTTACCCAGGCTAAACAGGGCTCAGCTATTCGCAGTATTCCATCAATGGAAATCTTCAGGCAGCAAGCAGTATTTGCGTCTCCAAGGCCCCCACCTTACATTTTAACTGTGATTCTACTATATATTTGTACAAAGAGTAAAAGTGTTCATGTGAACACTTGTGAGCTGTTGCTTGCAATGCACCTGCAGTTTTGGCATAACTGGCTGGCACTTCCAAACTGAAGATGAAAACTTCCTACATTTAAAATTTACAGCCTTTGCTGAGGTTCATCTCAAATGGAGTAGTATGCTACCTGCACTGATGTACACCCTGCCAGAATACACGTCCTTCTCTCATACCCAACAAGCAGGAACACCAAAGCAATCAAAAACCTAAATTAAGAAGCTATTTCTCTTCTTACATGGCCAGGAGCGCTTTCAAGCATGTTTTAGATAAGGCCAGCATTCCTAAACCACACATTGCCTTGCTCAGGCTCAGGCCGGTCTCTAGCTGCTCCAAGACTCAGGAGCCCCACAGCAGCTAAAGCACACACTAGGGCAGTCCTGTGCTGCCTGAGTCTGTGCAGGTGGCCAGAACGGCCAGTTCATCAAGCAGTGTCTGCATGTGTCGTCATTAAGATGGGACCGGCCAAGATCCAAGCCAGTTCCAGGGGTGGTTCCTCTGAAGTGTTGCCCAAGTCACAGGTCTGACTGGATGCTTCGTCCACCTCACTGCAGTAGGTCTAGCTAAGAGAGTGTAGACAGCACACACATGCGCCTGTCTGCATTTCCCAAGGAATCTGTTAGAGAGATACTAAGCTGTCCTCGCAAATGAGCAATTACTGTTTGCTACCGGCGATACCCTGAGACCTTTGTTTGCAGCAGGTTACTTGGCATGGCTGCAACTTAAGAGGTAGTTTTCAAGACGCCATTTTGGGATGCAGCCAGATCTTTACAAGGTCCTGTAATTTCAATAATGAAATTAAAACCAGAATTTAGCACTTGCGGGACTGAAGGAAATGAAACATGTGGCTAAGTAATGCCTGCTCACGGTTTTTTCTTTATGACATCTCTCAATCTGCTAAATAAAAATCACACAATTCTTCATGATCAAGAATGCAAATCATAAAACCATCTTCTTGATAAGGCAGCAAGCATAAGGCTGGGAGGCTTAAAGGGATATGGCTAAAAATAAAATATTACTTGTTCTAGAAAAATGATGTGAATGGACTGCTCTTGTCCTCGGATCTAGTTTCTGCTGTGCTTAGTGGATCTGGACTCTGTATTTAAGCAAGCTACAATCCACAGAAAAAATTTTAACAAAAATAGTAAAATTAAAAAGCTGCTTAAATATTAGACAGAGAGAACATTTTGGTCCCAGGCAGGACTAGGATCCTTTTGAGAGATCTGGGAATACACACTGGTTAGGACCTCACTTCCACTGAGGGGGAAAAGAAAAAAAAAAAAAGAAAAAGAGGGAAGAAGGCCCCTCATTCAGTGGGCCACATCTTTAAAAGACAGCTTTTCAAGCATGGGATTTATATGGTGCAGATACTATATATGCCAATTCAGTTGCATGCACGGCCAAAGCCCTGAAAACCGAGGGGCACAGGAAATCAGAACACAGGCCCCTCCTGCCTCACGTGCTTCTGAAAAATCTTCCCTTGAACTACATATAAATACATTCAGTGGGGACCACATCTTTAAAAGACAGCTTTTCAAGCATGGGATTTATATGGAGTGCAGATACTATATATGCCAATTCAGTTGCATGCACGGCCAAAGCCCTGAAAACCGAGGCTCACAGGAAATCAGAACACATCTGGCCCCAACTCAGGTTTGCCATCAACCATAGACCAAACATTAATGCAAAGAGTCAAAATTACTTCTTAATTCCTAAATTCCAACTAATACGAATTTTAACTACCAATTTATAATCCCTTGTGTCCCTCCAATGAAAAGGAGTGAGGAATGAAAACCAAATCTGCAGCAGACCCTTACGTAGAAAAAACTGGAAATGGCTGGTGTACAAACACAAATTATATTACTAATGTGATCTGGCAGTTTTACTTGAGTCCCACGGCTGCAGCTTAATCATATCTTTGACACAGCTAAATTGCTAGGATACAATGAGACCTGTAGCTAATGACATTGCTTCAAAAATAAACAAACTCCTGTTTTTCTAAAGTGATTATGAGGAACTCCCATATATTTTACATGAACTGCATCTGCTTAACCATCCTGTTCTGAGGCGACATCACAAGTAACTGGCCCGTTTTGTGTCATTATGGTGGGAAGGGATCAGACAGTATTCTGCAATAGGCATTCTCGCTGCCTTCTCAAATGCTCTCTCTTGGTTTACACTGGCATTTAACACAGCAGTGACAGAAAGCGGGAAGATTTTGTTCTTACTTTTAAGAAGAGAAAACAAGATAGCGTAGATAGCAAAAATCACAATTGATAGCAAGGACACAGGGCAGATAAAAAGAAGTAGGTTTAACCACTGTGCCTAGCTTCCAAATTGATGTGATGCCCAGAAACTCTCAACCTCAAACTTCATTGCTCAGTCCTGGAAAACACTGCATCCAAGCATAGCCAGGCTCAGCAAGGTACCAGCTGGCTGACATCCCCTCTGGCACCACCAGATATGCAGACTACCCCTTGTTTGAGAGCTCCCTAACCTTCTTCAGTTAAAACCACTTGTGCTTAGTAAATACCAAACACTTAACTCAGTTAACTGAAGCCAGCTGATTTTTGACTGAAGTGGATAAAGGAGCACTCACATGAGCAGTGCCAACACAGATTGGCAGAGGCACTCGTCTCCTGCAAGGGTTAGTGGGAGCTGCGGGTTAAACTCTTTATAACTCACTACAACTCTCTGAAGATCCTACCCCTAACTTGAGCTTGCGTATGCTGGCTCTGAATACGGCTCAGAATTTCTTGCATTTGCAAAGGCTGGAAGGAGAAGTCATTCTGCTATCACATGGATTGGAAAATGTTTGGGAATGAGATATTTTGGATAAAGATGACATAAATCATAAGCCAACCCTCCTCCTCTTTACCATTCCCAAATTTATGCTAGAGTCATCCAGAATTGTGTGTATGAAATATAAGACAGTATAAAAACAGCCTGCTTGGTCCATCTCAGTATGCTGCACACCCATGGCATAAGACAAGAGTGTTGTGAGTGTTTGGCTGTTTCTTCTGGAAATTTAAGCAGTTCCTTTTCAGGCCTTTGCTGATACTTTAGTCTTACAACCACCTTGCCTCCACACCACTAAGGCTATGCAACATACCTGAAGCTGCAAGCACTATTTTAACCATTTTCTAGATGGGTACAGCGAAGTCTCACTTCATCTTCACTTCTGGGCAGCACACAGATAAAAAGACCTTTTCTAACTACCCACCCTGCAAAATCATGCTAGACACTGAGGATGAACTCCTAGCACTAACAACGTCAAACCAGTCCCACAACTAACTTAGGTGGGATCAGGGTTTTCCCTTCAGTTTGATCAGTTTCTTTCTTTCTTTCTTAAATTATGACCTGTACTAAAAGACTTATTATGTCAAACTGCTATTTCGGTTGCATCTATTATAGTGGCAATTCTTCTTAATTTCAGGTAATACTTCTTTTCTATTTGTGAATTTTTAATTAAAAATACTTTTTCTTTATTAAAGGGAGTCAATCTGATCCAATCAAGGTCAGTATAAGCCTGGAACCTCCTCCCCATTTTTTATGCCTATTCAGACAAGCATCAGACTTCACATGTGCGTCAAAAAGAGCTCATTTCAATGCATTTCAGACAACACAGGTACTTCACAATGGGTTTATGGTTGTGTTCTTTTCTTTATTAACCATAGCACATAAAGTAAAAGCACAAAGGCAGTTCTCAAAGAGAGAAATCCCAGAATGCTTTGGGGGAAAAAAATATCTAAACAACTATTCTGCTGTTCTCTAATGTGTTACTAAAGACACCATCATCCCTCATCCCTCCAGAAGTGTTCTTAATTAAATAAGAATCTATTAAAAAATACAGTGCCCCTCAGCGTAAACTCCCACCCCCACCCTTCTCTTTCAATTTTAAAAGTGATCTATCTTGCCTTCTCCCTGCCTAGGAGCTCATTAGAAACAGCCCCTTCTGCACATATGCATCACCTAACACAGATTTGGAGGGAGACAGACAGAAGAAAGGGAGAGAAAGAAATTAGGAAGTGAATGAAAATAGTAGGCCTGCGAGACAAAAAAGCAACTGCAGACAAAGAACACCCGGTACTCACACGGGAACAATGAAGGCTGAGAGACGAATGCTGGTACCATGGGATTAAAACAAAAGCTATTGCTTAACTTTGCAGCAGAGATGCAGTGTTGCTCTAACTGAAATCAATTATCAACAGTAACCAAGGCAAATAAGACAGATCTATCACATCACATTCTCTGGGTGGCAAAAGGTTGCCTTTAAACACACCTTAAACTTCAAATGGAAGCGCCAAGCACAGGCAGCGTTCCTGTCGCATGCGCAGCCACTACCTGCCAATTGCTACGTAAAGCCCAAAGGATCATTCCCTGACACCCTCTTTCTTTCCTCAGCACCCACTTCCAAACATCGCCCAGCTCACCTGTTGCCTGAAAAGTCCAAACTGGTCAAACCAAAGAGAACAACGACCAGATCCCTCTCAGAGAGCTACAGACGTGACAAAACCGGCAAGCCAGGAGTGGCTGATTTTTCCATCCATTTTCTGTAACAGAGCTTTACTTGAGGAATTAACTCCTAACAGTTCATCTTAAAATCCCCTTTCCATCCTGCAAGAACTTTTCCCACCTTGAGCCAGATACCCCAAGGAGCAGTACGGCATTTGTTGATGGCAAGCGACTCCAAACAAGAAGTTCCCTTTGAGCTTTACTCTATGGCAGGATAAATGATAAAGTAACAAGTATTTCCTCAACCTCTCTGGCACCAGAAAGGACAAGGATGAGGGAACAGGCATCACAGGAGTCCTGGGATAGAGACAAATTAAAAATGCATTAAATCGGCCTGCCTTAATGCTAGGAGGGGCTGAATTCACACCTAACCTTCAGCCATTGCTTAAAATATCTGCTAAGAACAATTTGAACTCCAGGCTTAACTGGGGCCTTTTACGTAACTCCCCAGATACATCTGTCTAAAAGGTGGCTTTGCCCTCAAGATAGTCTCCGCCTGTCCTGCACTGATCTGCACTGAACATAAACCTGCACCTCCTGATACTTGAGCTGTAAAATTACACGAGCCACACACTTTTATTGCATTTTTTTAAAATAAAAAGTTGTTTCTGCAATGGATTTTAAGTAACTTCATACAGCTGCCTGGCACAGCTGCCTGGCAGTCCCTTTGGTAGTGTGGTGGGAAGATCCTTCCATCTCTGTCCCTTGGAAAGCTGTGCTAGAAGGGACTAGGAGAAGGGATCCAAAATGAGGCCCGTAACTAAGTGTGACTGCAGGGTTATTTGTTTTGGAATGTTTTGCTCGGTTTCTTCCTCCACACGATGGATCTGTCCTTCACCTAAACTACGATGGAATTTGCTCCAACCTCAATTTTAATTAAATAAATACCAGGCATCCCTCCTTCAAGACCCGTGCTTTCAGAAGATGATGCAGTGTTTCATTCAGGGAGACTCCTAGGAATTTCTTTGCTTGTGTATGTAGAAACAAAGGGATGCAGCCTGACAAAATGTCTTACTGACAAAAGATTTTTGTCTTCCACCCCCCCCCCCCCCACAAATAAATTAAGATCGGTTCACCTTGTCTTTTTTTTCTGAAGTGGCAGAGTCACCCCCTTGCTGAAACTCCAAGGCATTTTCATCTGATGGCTTTTTTCCAGTACGCTCTCCTGTGAGAGTTTTGCTCTTTATGATTGCTAAGCTCACACTTGTGAGAGAGGACAGATAGCAAAAGCTGTAAACCAGACTGAGGTAACTGCAGTCACACTGAGTAGCAAGCTTGATCAGATTTTTAATAATGCCAACATATTAAGCAGAACTGTGACAAGAAGAACAGACTCGAAGAAGCCAAGGAGGTAGCTACAGTTTTAATAAACCCTTTGCTGATCTGGGAAGTGGGAGGGTGAGAGAGCACTGATCTCAGCATGTAAAACTGAGGCAGTAGCTTGGAAATTAGACCTGTTACTGGACTACTGCTGGGAAACCACATGGAAAGACTTAGCTTCATATTCTAAAATTTAAGTAGTCAGCTCTTGGTTTCTAATGTCTCTTCCTGAAAAGTATTTAAAAACATAATAGTAATAAAAAAATAATTAAAATCTCAGCTAATTTTAGGAAGCAACCCCAAACTCTGCATTTAGATCTATAGGATCTAAGACTATAGAACAGTCCGAGTTTTGCCACGCACACAGTTATTTCAAAATGGAGGTATTCACCAGAAGCTTACTTTCAGTCTTTTAGCCTCTGCCAGGCTGCAGTCAGACCACGGCGTTGCTGGCAGCTATCTGCTTACAAACCATCCTGGCAGATGCTGTGCCCGAGTGCACGGCTCAGCTGGGCGTCTAAGGGAAGGGACCGCCTTCTTCATGCTGCAGTGGCACTCCAGGTGCCCCCCCTATTGCCTGTCCCTGACTCTGTCTCCTCCCCACGTGGACTGGCTTCCTGGCACTTGGACATACCACCAAATAATACCTTGCCTTGTGCTTTTGCTTGGTCTCTGACCACGCTTTCACCTGGATCTGGGGAATGGTGCACCTTTTGATTTCTCCAGTTCTTGATCTTGGCCCACACTGACTGCTTGCTTTTTGTTCTGTTCTGGGCTCAAATGGATCTAAGTGAAGCAAACTTATTTCTGATTAACTAATGCAACCCTATGCCAAGCAGCTACAAAGCAAGTCTCCTTGCAAAAGAAAACCTGCAAGATCAGAAGCTCTGTCAGTAAAGCATAATATTTTGTTTAGCCCTTGGTAATGAGGAAGCATGAGGAAAAGGAAAGAAAGAATGTCAGAAAGTATTAAGAGTCATTAAAAGCAACTAATACGTACAATTTTGCCAATGTCCGCTTCCAGGTCACAAGAAAAATACCATTTTATTTTATCAGCAGCTTAAAATGAAGGAGACACTGTTTCCAATGATGAATCTTGCCACTATCTTCAACAGGAGGGGGAGGGGGGAAGAAAAAACAACCTTCAAAGACAAGTTTTGCCCTTTAACATGCAGACCTGTTACTGCATTGATGGAATTTTGAGCTGAACAACACTTGAGTACGAATTGCATCAGGACCTTCAGGTCTCAACGGATGCTCCAGGTACCAGAGTCTGAGTAAGAGTTGTTGTTCATACAGTCTTTCATGCATATAAAGAATGCATTCATATGAAGAAAGGCATGTAACAGTTATTTGAGTAATTGCAATCCAATTACTGCCCCAGGACAGAACCGCTCCTTCTCAGAAAAACATCTGGGTATTTGCATACATTTCAGAATGAAGATAACAGAAAGCATCTTGTCCAGGTACAGAACAATCCTGCTTCTAGCCTACCTGGTTTGTTAATCAACATGAGCAGTGACATCCTCCCCAGATATCCAAGGGGTGCACTGTGGTTACTGCTTGGAGTTGCAGGAAAGGAAAATACAATGGCATGTACATGTACCCAGCCTCCCCCTCAAAGCAAAGGAAGAACACTTAGCGCACACCCAGACAGTGCCTAAGTTGAATATTAATGTGCATGATAGTTACTGGAACCTTTACTATTTAAATTACTTGGGTTTATGTTATAGTGAAGGCCAACTGACAGAAATAAAACATTGCTTCTCTTGGTACTCTCTACTTAAATTGCAGCAGTAAATATTTTTAAGAGTAGTGTTGTCAAATCTCAAGTACAGGTTCATCCCTCCAGATTGTACATCATGCTAGCTTGTTATCTACCATTTCATTATGAGCTTCCATAAATAAACGGGAGCTACCTCTCTCCTGGGCTGGCTATTTCCAGAATTTGTTTCAGTAAAAATTCCTGCCCTTCTAATCTGCCTACACAAGAAACAACTTCTTTATTTCTACTGAAAGAAAACTAACTCTATATAGCTGCCCTACCTGCCTGTGAGGATCTGTTCAGTAGCTATAGAGATCCAACTTTCTTGCATTTCACAACTTTAAACAAAATGTAAAAGATTGTTTCTCACATACTTAGAGAAACATGAATCTCTCATAACCCACCTTTCAAATAAATTCCTATTGCCTTTCTCCAAAAGAGAAATAGAAGTAATGATAGATTGAAAACGCTAATTTCTTAATCAAAAGAGAATGAAACCAAACTGATCTCCAACCATGTCTGAGAAAGGACGAGAGAGCAATAACTGAAAAACATGCTTTCCCTGGTGTGCTAAGGCTGTGATTACCTAAGACGATTTCCCTTTCAAAACTCTCCATTCCTGTGAGTCACAAATGTCTTTGATAGTGGTTTGCTGACAGTCTCCCATATGCTGGTTGTCTCAAAAATGCGCACAGCTTGTCCAGTGAAGTGCTAAACCTCAGCATTTTGCAACCCCCAAGTTTATCTAGCAATTACATTTGCTACAAAAAAAGCTGCTGTTTGCTGAAACATATTTATAATTATTTCGGCTATTTCTGAGAGTGTATACAAGAACAGAATGCCCTGGCATATACAGTAACTAAAAGCAAGGGACAGCTCTATTTTGTCGTTGTTACATGTGCTGCTGACAAAGGAGATGCTGTTTGGTAACTAAATATATAAAAGATTGATATCAGCCTTTATTTCTGTTTCCTGATTTAACTTTTGTTTCAGAACGTTACTGCTTTGGCTTACACACTTTGTCTTCCAGTAAATCACAGCATGCACTTACAAACGCAGAGGGAGCCTCCAGCTTTTCCCAGGCACTCAAATGGCGATTAGAAAAATCGTCCTGTATCATAAACTGCAGTTCTGAACCTGATGAGTGACACACAGGCTGTAGAAAGAAGGCAGCCAAGGGTGAGAAAGGGAACTGTTGCATAGAGTGCAGCTAGATTTATTGTCTATTTAGTTACTTTTTGTGGTTTGCACTGGCAGAAGAGACTTTAACTGAAATTATTATAGGTTTTGAGTATGCAGGACTCCATAAACATGCAAATGTCCGAGCAGTGACACAAACTCAAGTCGCATTGCAGGGACTGACTAGTCTGTGAAGTTTTCCATTAGATGTTGCCTGCTCATGGCACAAGGGTACAGAACTGCACGGATGCTAACCTGGCAGTGCTGCAGAACAGTTCAGCCCTGTATACCTCTGCTTCAGCAACAGAGGACAAAAATACAGACAAGTTTTACAACTTGCAAACCCAGCTCCTCGTTCTTTTCCTCCAAACCTCTTCCTACACTTTTAGATCTTTCTAAGATGTTTACCCATCTCCCCCACCCCCAAGACCTTGCCTGCAGCATAGCAGTGTATGAATTTGCCTGGCAACCTGACATAAATATCCAACCAACCAGCAAATAAAGCCTGGCACGCTCGTAGCTACAACATTTCTGTGCACAGCCTTACAACAAATCAGAGCTGTCCACCAGACAAGGAATTAACTCACTTTCTTTAGCTCAATTTATAATCTAAAAGTTTGAGGGGAGAGGTGGACATTTGCCTGCCTTTATTTTACTTTGCTGTATGCAATGTTCAGAGCTCTGCTATAGACATCTCTCTCCATCCTTGTTCAGAAAATACAAAGCACTGCATCTTCTCTACTCATTTTTAAACTGATTAGATAAATAACTCTACCAGGATGAGGTGAGATAAAGTGCAAGGAAAGGTGGCGTGTGAATGAGTGGAGATGCACTGGAAAACATACAGAAATGAACTACGTTTGACTGACTCAGTCTGGATCTTGCGGGTGACCAGCACCCCAGCTCTCTTCACCAAAACCCACTACAACACCTGAGCTGTGCCCAGTGCTGAGGGCACCCCCCAAGGAATGGGTCAGAGCTCTGGCACAGAACGGGATCATTTCGGAAGCAGCGTATCACAAAAGGGATTGGTGTGGGGCAGGAATCTGTGCAAAACATCACGGACAACCTTCTTCAAGATTTCGGCTAATGCCAGTCTTCATGGAGCCCTGAGCTGCCCCGGGGGGAGAGAGGACTACCTGCCCCGAGCGGCTCCTTGCGTCCCAGCTAGTAGCCAGTGGCCTTTCACAGCAGTTCCAGCAGATAACGGGAGCTACACCCTGTGCAGAGAGCAGTGCTGCATCCAAGCGCTGCCAGCTTTTGCCATCCATTCTCTGGGGACGTGCGATACACAACGCACGTTTCAGAGGTCAGCATGTCCTCTGGACTTCAAACCAGCAAACTCAAGATATGTACATAGGAAGAAATCCCCATCTCATTTCTTTCAACTTATAAACGTGGAAAAAATAAATGAGGCCTGTATCCTGCATCAACTATGAGCAGAGTTGAAGGGAAGGTAAGACAGTGTGACATTAATAGTTTCACTGTAATTAAACTGTTACATTCCATCCTGCCCCACAAAACAGATTACTTGAGACCGGAAAACAAAATACAGGACCAAGTCAAGTCAGAAACAAGGTTTCACTCCATCCTTATTTGCTGCTGCGACTGCACCAGCTTGCACAAAGGTCTGACTCACTGTTGAGCACGCGGGAGTCCATCCCGCTGCTGCTGCCCTTTATACGTGCAATAAAGAACCCAAGTAAGAGATCCCCTGTAAAAGAAGTAGACAAGGAAGGCTGACATGAAGTGCCATGCTTTGACACTTCATAGAAGTCTTTTTTACCCTTTGTTTAAGATAAAGCATTGCTAATGCAAATAATTTTCAATAATAATGCAGTGCGATAATACCAGGACCTGGTTTTGTGTGGGATGGAGGTAAATTTAAATGACATGCCTCGTAAAAAAGAACAAATGGAGATCAGCAGCCGACAGGCTGTTCCACATGTACTGTTCTGCATAGTGGCATGGCTGGAGTGAGAAATGAACAGAAAGCCTTAACCCTTAACGTGCTGTTGTTTCCCCACTCCACTTGCCAACTAAATGGTTAGCAAGAGCGCCTATCAAGAGAGTAAGGTCAAGAGAGGGGGGCAACTCAAAAGTAAAAATATTTCTTACAACTGAGACCAGTGCAGATACTGCAGACTTGGAAATCCAAAGGACAAAGGTAGCTTTGCCTTTCCCTCACTACTTAGCTTCGACTTGCAGGGTCAGGCCCTTCCATTTCTGGCTGGTACCACATAACACTTTTGTCTGTCTGGCTGCACCTGCTCATTGCTACGGCATATACTGCAGTAGGTTCAACACACACAAACCTTTCCGGCCCACGGGGTCTGCCTACATACTCAGCTGGTATCAAGACAAATACTGCATCCTTTGGATTCTCGCTCTGAGCTGATGTCCCTGGCTGTGTGGCACACACAGCTGCTGGCTCTGCCGCCGCAAGCAGGGCCCAGGCTTCGCAGGCAAGGAGCGAGACGTTTCTCTTTCCATTTCAAAATCCCTGAATTACCTGACATGGCTTGCTGGCTTACGCAGAGGACAGGAGACAGAACTAGGCCCACTAAGATATCACCCTCCACCCTCCCCAGACCAAAGGGCAATGGGAAGCAAAGGCTTTCTTCTCTTGAGCTTCCACCTGGCTAAGAGCTTGATCTGTCACGTGCACAGAGCATAACTTCCTTCCTTGATTTTTTTAATTTATTTTTCTGTGTCAGTACAACTTCCCAGAGCAAAACTGTCTCAATTCTGATTACTTATCAAACTAACTGACAGAACACTCCTTGAGTAAGTCTCTCAGATACTCAGCTTTGCCTATCTGAAAAAATGAGAGTAAGCTTGCTGGCCACATCAAATGCCTTCATGCTTTGTCTTTCCCCTGTTGTGGTTTAACCCAGCAGGCAGCTAAACACCACACAGCCATTCACTCACTCCCCCTGCCCCCCCCAGCAGGATGGGG
>NW_008794447.1:3541785-3548296 GCF_000699145.1 Aptenodytes forsteri
CTTTGTCTTTCCTGTTGTGGTTTAACCCAGCAGGCAGCTAAACACCACACAGCCATTCACTCACTCCCCCTGCCCCCCCCCCCCCCCCCCGGAGCGGGGCGGGGGAAGAGGTGGGGGGGGGGGGGGAGGATTCATGGGTTGAGATAAAGACAGTTAAATAGGACTGAAAAGGAAGGGAAAATAAAATAATAATAATAATAATAATAATAATAAATTGGGCCAGTTTGGGTCAGCTGTCCTGGCTGTGCCCCCTCCCAGCTTCTTGCTGGCAGGGCATGAGGAGCTGAAAAGTCCTTGACTAGTGTAAGCACTGCTTAGCAACAACTAAAACATCGGTGTGTTACCAACATTGTTCTCATCCTAAATCCAAAACACAGCACTGTACCAGCTACTAGGGAGAAAATTAACTCTATCCCAGCCGAAACCAGGACATCCCCACAGGAAACAATGGGAGCAGAGTCAGGCTTCAGAAGAGTTGGTGAAGCTTCAACGAAGTAGAGGTAAGCAAAAGCAGAAACTCATCCACCACCCCCGTTTCTAGAGGCAGATGAACGTAAACAGACAACAACTTTTAAGGTAAGCCATCTTTCTCTGTTCTCAGAAGCTTCATTTTATACATTATGGTGTTGTATACAATATGACTTCTACTACTTGTGAAGGCACATGCTGCATATTTGGGAAAATCAGTCAGTGTACCAACTGACATTTTGATTCTCATTTTCATAACCAAAGAAATATAAACTTTCTTTCCCATTTCTATTTTACTTTCTAAAACAAAAGCTTACATTGAGAGAGATCCTGGAACACTTGGGAAAGAGGCTGGTGACACAGAACAGTCCTGAGGTACAAAAAGGGGGTAGCTTTATTTATTCTTCTAAGAAAAAGAGAGGAAAAGCTAATCCGAACAAACATATGCATTCTGCCTTGTTGGTCAGGTATGGAGAAATCACGTCAAATACCCGAATTATATAGCATGTCTTCTGAAACCTGAAACACAAGCTAGTTTGTCTGAATATGCTCATTTTACAGCCTCACTGGATAAACTAAAGAAATTAATGCTTCAGGCAGTTACCCAACAATGAGAATTGCCAAGACCCCCATAGTTAAAATCATGTTGTGAAACTGGATAAAAGAAAGCCTGACTTTGATCAGACCCCACATAAATGTAATGCTCACAATCAGCCTGCAGTCACGCACTATGCCCAAGCTCAGGGCTTTTCTTTATCACTGCCCGTTCCTCTGAACCAAGACGCAACTACCCTGTCCTGAGCACGGGCACCATAATGCAAACAAGATGTAACATCTCAGCTGAGAATCTGAATGGGAACACATGACACAGATGAAATGAGTGAAGCCAACAATTTTTAATCCAGACCTCTATACAGCTATTTCAAAATGTGCTTTAAGATATTCAAATAAAATTAAAACATTCATTAACACCATGACAAAGAGAAGCACATGAATTTCATTCTGCTAATTGCGGTAACCCTCTCACCCTACAGTCAAAGTTTCTTACTCCAAATACCTCAAGGAACACATTGTCATTCAAGCTATTGACAGTTCGTATTATGGCAGGTACTACTCAGTATTATCTCAGTTACTACTGCAAGAATATATATATATATTTTATGTATATGCTTGATCTTTTTCCCCAGAGATAAACAAGAAGTGGCACATTTAAAGCATATGTGTGAAACACAACATTTTTGAAGTAGCAACAGTGACAGTAGCAGCAGCATTGGCAGCAGGTTAGCATTTGGCTAATTGAGCCATTCAGGTTAATGAGCTCCACAATCGTGAGGATCCACTGGAAAAAAATCATTTCTTTAACATCATAGGCATTGAGAGCTTGCTCATCCAGGTTTCCAGAAGAATCCTATTTGTAGCAAAGAGAAATGAGAAGGACACAAATCAGGGACTGAAAAGAGCCCCTCCCACACCCCCCAAGAAAGCAGGACTCTCCCAGACACCACCTATTTGAGATGCCAAACTGGAACGCCGAAACAAGACCCTTACTGATAGCAAATTGTGCAGACTCTCCAGCTCCTTCCTTCCAGTGGAATAATTAACAATGCTGGCAAGTACATTATCATAAACTTCAGCATTAACACCCCCACTGCAAAGAACAAAGGCTGTTCACATCCCTCCCTGAGCTCCTGCTGCAGACTGGGTGCCGATTCTGACAAGTTGCTCTGCGCCAATTTAGATTCCATTCACATTTGGAAGATTGTGCTCATAACCACAAGCCAGAGAATACTTTTTAAACGATGCCGGAAAGCACAGAAAACAGGTCTCTGAAAACCTACAAGCCATCCCAGATCAACTCCTGATTACACTGTTGATTTAGCTGTATTTATGCAGAACTCAAATCATTTACAACAATCGCGCATAGCATCCTTTATCTCAAAGGATCCTGAAGTGCTGCTAGCCTGAGGCTGGATCTTGCACGCTTACTACCAGGCACTCTCTCCCTTGATAGGCCTACAAGTTGGAAGAAGCCAGATACTTGCAAAAGTAGGTCCTAAACACTTACACAAAGAATTTTTTTCCACCTCTGATACAGTCAGCAGCTGACAACATACAGCAACATTTCAGCACTGGGCAAAACTTAAGTCCTGGTGAAAGCGAGGTGGCCGATACCCACTCTGCACTAGGTAGAGGCGATTGGGAGGACTAGTTACACGCAGCCTGTGTTAGCTGACCAGCTGGAGCCTGCTGCTCATCACTTCATTTGTTAGTAAACCTTACAACTTGAAAATCTAGTGAGGATCTGAGTTGTTTTGGAGCCTTATTTCGACACATAAGCAACAAGGGCACTTTCCTACTCGTGTCTGGTGGCTGTACAGCTTTCATTTGGATACATCATCATCAATACAATCCATCTCCAGGCCATTTTGAGATTAATGAAACACACTCAGCAAGATGTGTCCTACACTACTGTCAAGACTGCAAATGCTGTGAGGTGCTGCAACTCAGAAGGGATACGCAGAGTCCCTCATATTTCTGATCTATGGTCCTGAGAGCAGACCTCGGGTTACTACACTTTTTTTAATTTATAAACTCCAACCGGTCTGAGAGCCACCCTAACACAAGCATTATACTTTCGCATGCATCAAACTTCTGCTCTATGAAGGTGAAGGTTTACAACAGAGGAATAATTTCTGTAAGGGGCCTGGGGGATGGGACTCTTGTTTTTTCCTCTCGCTGGTCTGCCCCATAGCCAGGACAAAGTCTCTGGTTGTGGGGTTGGCGCTTAGTTTCTTTTGGGATAGTTAGGCATGGAAGGGGGAACAGCTGCTTTGTATTTTTAATGGATTCTGCTGAGTGAAACTGGATTTCTAAAGGAAAGCCAAGATACGTACAGCACCAGAGAGGTATGTTTTTCAATGTGCTGAAACAAGTAATAAGAAAGAAACCCCAAAGCAATCCAAGGTGCTTCACTACAGATACTTTAAGTTCCTGTGGCTGTTAATTTATTCTGCAAAGTTCTCTTTCAAACAGCTGTCACAAACTCCGCAAGTGTGACAACAAAAGCTGACATTTCTAGGAGGCAAGTGATGTCAAAGTGCAGCAACCTTATCCACGAGGTAACAAAACAAAGGAGAAGATTATGATGCACTGGGAAAATAGATGGCCCGTAAAGAAGCAACTGCACTGTAAAAATAAACCAAACAAGATTCCAACCAAATCAAACCAGGCCATCCCCTTACCTCTTCTGCCCCTTCCAAATACCTCTGGTTGCTAGCCTCCAGAATGAACTGTGGCACCAGGGGTTCTCACTTTAACTGGTAATTAGTACATATAGCCTCTCTATTAGGCAGTATGCTCTGCTTAGACAAAGCCCACCCTCAAGAGTTTGGGAATCCAGTGTTTCTGCGTCTTTTACAGAAAAGAAAAATAAAACAAAAACCTCTCACAGAGAGCAGACCTGTTTTTCACCTGACCTTTATCAGCTAAGGATGCGGCACTACATTTGGATGTAAGTAGTAACAATGGATATGACCTGCCTTGTTTATTCAATGTTAAGTATTAACAATGCCTGTGCTATCTCAGCCACGGCCGCATTTCACTAGGCAAGATCTGCCTGCATAAGTGGCTTTATACAAACACCGGCCCAGCCTCTGGGAAGGATAGCGCATCCCAGGAACAGCGAAAAGAGGCTGAAGGTATTTTCGTGCTGCTTAGAAGAACCAGGCGGTAAAATAAAGGGGGAAAAAAATAATCCATGTTTGTAGAAAGCTCAGCTGTTGGTCAGTCAGAGAATGCTTATTTCCGTCTTCAGGAAATACAGAAGATTTCACCTTTGGAGGCGAATTCTGGATTTCTCTCACAAATAACTAACTACTACTCAGTAGACAACGAAACAATGGTCCTCAGACTCTAGTCTGCAGGGATTCATCTTTTCAGTTTCTTATACACAGTGGAAATGTAAATTTTGTTATCTGCTGCTGTGGAGAGGGAAAGCCAGTGGAAGTTTATTGCAGCACATTCTCAGGATTCTAAACATACCGTATCACATACACACTGTAATGAGTTTTATTTTAACTGCTTTTGGAGATTGCTTTAGTGGACACTGAAATTGAATAACCAGCTCTGCTCACAGAATGAAAGAAACTGTAACACTATACATAAAAGCTCTGTCATTATTTTACAGAGGGTCTTGCACATAACCCAGGCAGGAGGGATGCGATGGACAGCTATTCTCCTTCTTGGGTGTTAAAACAAAACAAAAAAACCCCACCAAAACCAACCAAACCAACCCCAAAACCAAACAAACCAAAAATCCCAAACCACACACATCATGGACCCATCATTTTCATGCATACGTACTTCATCAGGGGTACGCAAAGGTGCCGTGGTTACAAGCTGGCAAGTCACACAGCAGCACTAAGGTAGCTTCCCCCCCCCGACTATAATATCCTTATGGGCAGACATCTGCCCCTGGAATTTACATTTTCAGTTTCCTCCCATTTTAAATGCTCTATTTTACCCTCCTTTCCCCCCTATAACTTCTCATTGATAACTCTGGTCTGGGGAATTGATGCAGAATAGGAAAACTATTCTGCTTGCTCCGAAGCAAAGAGAGAAGGGGGTATTCTTCACAGCTTGAGGAAAGTCAGTCATACTTTCCACGCTTACCGTACCTGATTACTTGGATCTCAAATGCTGACCTGTCTCCCAACTTTATTTGTTCCACCCCACACATAAATGAGCTATCTACCCATTAAGAAAATAATCTACAGTGACCTCTCTTTCCACCACCTCTTTTTTGCCACTGCTTTCAAAAGGCAATTCAGGTTCAATCACACTTTCAGTGATGCCAGTGGAAATTTTCTTTACCATTTACTTCAGTGAGAGCAGAAAGAGGTTGCACCAGAGGCCTGATCCTGGCTTGTCTACATACAGAGTTACTAAGCAATAAGCCTGTAGGTGAAACCAATCAAAAAAAAGACATCACAGAAAACAACACAAATCCTGTTGACTCCAAGTTTTTCATAGCAATTTTGTAATTAAGAAGAATAAATATTTTAGAACTTCCTTTTTTCTCCCTCATAAGATCTACTACACATGAAACACTACTTCTACTGACTGCCCTGAGCCTGCCTCATTCTCTGAGTTAGTCCATGTTCAATATTTCACTAACAGACCTCTAAGCTAGTGCTTGACATTGGCAGGTCCAAGAGGTTACTAGTCTTGCAGTTTGAAACAAAGCATCTGAGACACTGCCAATATTTGAAAATATTCCCCACCAATGACAGGGAAGAGCAAAAAAATCAGATTGACAAATGCTTTCAACATCAAAAATGAAAAAGCATTGCTGTTATGTTGCTCCTACTTTGTCCCTACTTCTGAAGATTTTTCATCCTCCTTACAGACATAATGGGGGAAGCCATTGCTACGAAGAGCGCGTTGTCACACACAGATTCCACCTGCAACCTTTTCACTACTAACAAAGACAGGTGTTAGTTTCCAGCCATTATAAGCTTGTTCAGCTCCATTCTGTCCTTCAGTTTAATATCTGGACACTGTTTACATTTGTTCAGTTAAAACAAAATCACATAACAACCACTCAGGCCACTCACAAGAAACCAAAATGAAAGATGCTAGAGGGGAAAAGTTCTTGTAAGATAAAAGACCACTAAGTGGCAATGCGCTCCTCCATCAGAGTTTGATGAGAGCAAAGAAACATTTTTTTAGACAGCAGTCCCTAGAAATTTTTCAGGAATGTTTATGCAGTATCAATACTACAGGTTATGGCTACCTGACTACTGGCCATTGCCTGACAGATGTTAAAAGTAGCAGGAAGTTAGAAGCTAAGAGCTTCCTTGGTAGATCTTAGGATCCCAGATTCCCCCAGGGAACTGGGGTGGTTTAGCCTGGAGAAAAGGAGGCTGAGGAGAGACCTCATCGCTCTCTACAACTACCTGACAGGAGGTTGTAGCGAGGTGGGTGTCGGTCTCTTCTCCCAAGTAACAAGTGATAGGACGAGAGGAAATGGCCTCAAGTTGCG
>NW_008794447.1:3548725-3577694 GCF_000699145.1 Aptenodytes forsteri
GAGGTGGTGAAACTTGGAACAGGCTGCCCAGGGAAGTGGTTGAGTCCCCATCCCTGGAAGTATTTAGAAGACAACTAGATGAGGCACTTAGGGACATGGTTTAGTGGGTGGTGGTGTTGGGTCGACGGTTGGACTTGATGATCTTAGAGGTCTTTTCCAACCTCAATGATTCTATGATTCTATGATCTTAAAGCGTATGAAAAAAGACATCAGGTACCCCTAAACCACCAGGAAAACACTAACAAAATCTTCAGATGTTACAGGCCCAGAGAACCCTTTAGGCAATGCTGCAGACAGCCTACAAAACAGTCTTTTCCAGCAGCTCCCCAGCCTGTATCATGCCTTCTTCCTTCAGCTGGTCTCAACACACTCTTTTGGTACATAGAGCTGGCAGGCCTGTATTCATCTACCCTTACTTTGCAAGTGCAAAAACCAGTGAACTTGGAGTTTCCTAATGTCTAGGGAGATCTGAGTGGCAGAACTCGGACATGGAAAGTCATCTGTCTGAAGAGGTTTGTTGGCAGGGGAGTACAGCACTGCTGTACCCATAGTTTCTCATTCCTAGTTCCTCCTCCTTCCCTGGACTTTGTTAGTACTTAAGCATACATGACGCACGTTATCCTTTTATTCCTCATCTCTTGCACCATTTGTCACTGCTCTCTTCACTATCGAGATGTGCTATGCTGATTTTACTAATCCATGACACACTGCATTGCCTCCCCCACCCCTCTTTCTCCATGGCCTTCATCCCTTCCTGCCGGTTCACCACCAGTGAGGAGCCCCTCACCCAGCTGCACTCCCACCCACCCACTCGCCAGGCAGGCAGCGCACATCCGCGCATGTCTTCCCCAGCCGGTTACAACTCTGTATTGTTTGGTACATCTGCTCCATTTAGCCTCTACGCGCTCGTTACACCCACCCAGCAGCAAGGGACCATGCTCCCAGGGCATACAACCATAGAAGTGTAGTAGAGCATGCCCTGGGAATGCTCTTGGTCAGCAGCAGGGAAGAGTAAATGTGGAAAAAAAATGCTTCAGAAGCAAAAACATGTAGGAAAGGGAAAAACTAGAGAAAGAGAGAATGAGAGAACTGCTCATTATTACATTAGCGAACCTAAACTATTTATAAGCACTACATCTATCTATCACTTCAATTACATGTTTCTAAATGAGGCTGAAGCAAGATATCCATAATTATTACTGAAATGCCATTTTTACATTAGCCCAACAGTTGTGCGCGTTCTTCACAAAACGCAATAAGCAAACCACCAATTTATTATTTTCTGTAAATTACAGATAAATCAATCTAAATACCTCTTTTGCAATAGATTTGATTTTTAACCCAGAATTCCTATTTCCTTTGAACAGCACGAGCTGCAGAAAGCATCCATTTCCCTTCTATCTCCTCTTGTGGAGAGCTTTTCCTCCCCCATTCTGTTTAGTCTAAGGATGCTCAGAGGGAGAAGTGACATTAAAAAGGCTTGTTTGACTTGCTTGATAAGACCATGTTATTCCTTACTCCTCTTCCCCCCTTTTCTTCCATTTGTCCTTTTGTGAAGCTCGCTCTTACAGCCCCTTAATGCTATCTGCTCCACTGTCCTCTTTTCTGTCACATCGCCCTTTGCCTCTTGCTTCCTTAGCTGTGAGAAACACTGGAGGTGATGTTTGCAGCCCAGGAACGTGCTTCCTTTGTTTGGAGAGAGCGGGAACAGAGGCTGGCCAGCCCCTGCACCTCGCCAGCCCCGGAGCTGAACCTGGCCGTACTGCACGTTTGCAGGCTCACCCCAAGTCAGTGTGTACCGTGGTCTGGGGACCACCCATATTGTACTCTTGTGCCCCACCTGTTCTCCCATCCGCGCATCCCTTACGCCCAGGTATTTGCCATCCTGCTCATTCCTTCCCTCCCTTGCTGGTAAGACCAGCTTTCTTTCCAGGCCTCCCTTTCTCTCTCATCACTGCTAAAAACACTTTTTCATTCCCATAAAAGCACCAGGGAGCTTTACAAACCAGACTTTTGTCTTCAGACTTCATGGAGAAGGAAATGGAGGCATGAAAAGGTGAGATACCTTTTCCAAAGTCAAGCAGACCAGGCTGAGCAGGCCTGAACACAGATCCTTAGAGGTGCTGATTTGCTACTGTACATTTTAGTTTGCTAGAGATGTAGCTGTGGTCTAAATATTCTCTCTCACCACATATAATTTCCCTGCCTGTGCTTATAAAGGTTTAAGCCACTTGCAA
This sequence comes from Aptenodytes forsteri, assembly GCF_000699145.1. Classification (NCBI taxonomy): domain Eukaryota; kingdom Metazoa; phylum Chordata; class Aves; order Sphenisciformes; family Spheniscidae; genus Aptenodytes; species Aptenodytes forsteri. The sequence continues at coordinate 3,550,963 of NW_008794447.1, forward strand.
AGTATAATCTATTCTAGGACAAACTTCCCTCCCCCCCCCAGTTAAACTGTTACAACAACAGAAGTTGTTTGAAATGGTTGTGCAGAAGCCCCCACAGACACTCCCTGCTATCAAACACTTATTTTCCACCACTCTCCACACAAAGAGCAGCAACGAATCCCTATATCAGATGATGACTTTTTACCAAGAACTGTATTAAAACTGATTATAAGAGTTGATGAAATTTTAAATCAGCCAAAATAAAGACTAAAATCTGTATCTGAGCTGCAACGGCACTGTAATTCACTTGTTTAATACACAGCGCTGGCTTAAGTCAGAGAAGTGCGGAAAAAATGTGTAAAACTCTCACGGTAAGGCTACTACAAGCTTTCACCACTGCCCACAGTCTACTAGTAACCTAGCAGCCTACGGCCCATTGCCAACCCGTTAGCGTACCCAGCCCTTGTGCTGGAGGTCCACTATCTGGAGACAGGCTCCTCTCTCACAGCTTACTACAACCCTCTTGAAAGAGTCACAAGAGCAAAGCGGCTGAAAGCAACAAGCCCCAGACACTTTTTAATAAGCTCTGAGGAGATGTACTGTCCCCCTCGTGCTGCTTCTCTTGCCTTCCCTCAGATCAGCTGGGAGCCTCAGCTCCCCCGTACCCCTTTACGACATGCTCAACCTTACAAAGCACCAGCAAGCTGTGCCCCAGCCACCACCTGAGCTTTTTGTTCTCCTGCAGTGGATTAGGCACAGCAAAGCACAGAGGCAAGGAGGAAGGAGTCCCTCACTCCTCCTGCTCAGCTAGCCAGACTTCTGGCAGGAGCCTCCCGCTCAAAGCCCCCTCAGGGGGAGGATGGGGGATTTGAGCTCACATTTACCAATTGCCAAACAGTACTTCATTCTCAACATCACTCTTAAACAGAGAATTAACCAGTTCCTGATCCTGGGATTCCTCTAGAAGGGATGCACCCTGGCAACCAAATGTGGGTGACATTCAAGGTAGAGTAAGTAGGTATTAAAAACTGAACATCTGAACACAAAAGTGAGAAACCTTCCACATCTGCCAAGAACAGAAATTGTTAATTATAATTTAACCCATCAACTGATAAATGCTCTATCTTCCCACCCTCCCACAAAGTTGTGTATTTGGTTACAGCATAAGTCCTGCCTTCCTTTCCACCTCCATCCCTTGCTGCTTTCTACTTCAAAAACAGTTCTGAAGATCTACCTGTGCTTTTTGTCCTATTGCCAAGATCGTGCTCAAATCCTTCTCACCCTGACCTGACCTTCAGGACCTTGTCTGGATTCTAAGGTTTGTTCCACTGCAACCACAAGCACTTTTAACACCCCTCTTGCATCCACTTCGAGCTGTAAATGTTGCTTTAACTCTTACTGAGCTACCAGGCTGTATTGCTAGAGGGGTGCCTGTCCTACAACTCTGTCCTCATTTTGTATTTACCTACTGCCATTTCTGCCTGTTCAATAAAACATCCTTCTTCAACTCATGACAGCACAACGTTTCACTTGGTGTCTTATGACTGGGAAAGTCTTTGCAAGTTAAGATACCTGGTCACCCTTTCCCTGCTTTGAAGCCATGCTAATGCTCTGCTTTCTTGATTAGTCTCCCACGGCTATCCATATTCTTCTCACCTCTTGCCTACAAGGAAATACATACTACAACTCAAAACGAGGTATTATTAAAATTAAAGAGAAAGCAAAATAAGAACACTTGTGTAAACACAGGACATCATCTCCATATTTGCGTGGTCTTTGACTATATCCAATCACCCACACTTTTTGACTGACTTTGTAATTCGGATCACCAGCTTTCTGGGGAAGGGAACTTGACATCTGGGGTTTACTTTGAGAATCCAATGCCAACCCTTGAATTATTATTAAGTTTTCAGAAGCAGAGACTGGGACCCAGATACAGATCTACGTTTTCACAGTGTACAGGTGCCATTATACAACCACTTTAACCCATCATAAGTCCCTGTCGTTACAAGTATGGCAGGAGTCTGGATTTTGTTTTTATCAGTTTATTTTCTGCTGGATCAGCCCTACCAGCCAGCTTACTATGCAGCCGTAGGAAATTTGGTGCTGGCATGAGAGGGCAGCAGGAACAAGTGTCCAAAAGTGGGACCTCCACTGTTGGCAGCAGTGCAGATTCGTACTGGATGAAAGTGAAACAGCGACTGCAGCCAAAAGCCCAAGGAACTTGCCTTGTAGTTAAGGACACTGGTGTAAATTTGTACTGAAGAAGAGGACAGCAAAGTCTGACTGCAAATGTGAAGGGAAGATAATCTAATTCTTACATAAATATTTTGAAAGAGAGAATTATTTTAAAGTCATTTTCAGTGCTAGTATGTCCTAGCTCTCTGCGTACCTACTTCTGCTGGGTGTTTTTTCACCTGATTTGAGTAAATAATCAAGGACGATATTTGCTCATTCTGAGATTACTGAAGACGTGAGCCATGCATCCCAAGGACAGGCATTTCCACATTATTCCAGGAGCGTTCTGTACATGGCACAGCTGCCGAGAGCACAGAACCCCATCCTATGGCACTGGCAGGTCCTATAGACGTTTGGTTTATGTAACTATATCGAAAATCAAGCCATCGACAAACTTATTTTAAAATCAAAGCTTGATCCAGTACAAGCTGGACACAGTGAAATAAATGGCAGAGTTCATAGGTCTGAATCAGAGCCCAAATGTCTCAAAGAGGACATCATTATCTGTTCCACTAATTAGAATTTTTAATTAATTGTGACAGAAAATACACATAATTAACAATTATAAGACACACACACAAAGCGAAAACTGTTATGTTCGCATTAGGGCAAGCAGAGAGTGTGTAGCGAAAGGTAACGGGGCCCCAGCATTGCCTCTCCTAATTCAACCTTGGTAACTGCCAGGCAGCAGCTCCGCTGTGGCGGACAGGCGAGACATTTGCTGGGGCGCTGCAGCAGCAGCCTGGGGCCGCTCCACAGGCCAGAGCTCCAGCGCTGCACTGGGGCTGAAGAGGCATGCCATTTTGTCTGGAGGCAGCATCACACCGACATTTGGGCGGTTGGCACTTTAAGATCTCCCGGAAGATTTATGTCATGAAACCTTGAACAATTCCTTCACACGCGGCATAATCCTATCTGCAATGAAGGGCTACATACGTTAGAATCAAGGCAGGCCGGACAGAAACTTACAGTGAAACTTTGGAAATAAAATTAAAAATAAAGAAAAAAGTTGGGATGGCTCATGCAGAACAATGAGAAGCAGATGTTCACACTGAATAAAGCCCCACTTTGGCTGGCTATGGCTAGCATGTGGAAAATCGCACGTTATTAGCAGGTGAGAGAAGCAAACGTATACTTCTTTGCTGACTGTAATTTCAGCCTTGGCCCAAACCGTCCTTTTCCTTACCCAGGAGTGCAATTATTGCATCTTGGGTTGCATCTCTTAATAAAATACAGCTTTTAAGAGATAGCTCACTTCTTTACCTTTAGGGAATGCCTTGGGAAGTCTTTTCATTAAAATGCTAATAGAACAATAAAGTTTAACACCGAATTTCCCCATTTGAGTTTGAAAGCAAAAGCTTTGGTCTAATTCCGATGAGAACACTGTCTATTTTTTCATTGACGTTTTATTCTGATATATTTATAATTGAGGAGCCTATGAGGAGCTGCATTATATTCAAGAATGAACTGAAATGAACTTTGAAGCAAGAAACAAAGCCTGTCTATGCAAGGGAGCAAACTGCATAAGGAATTAAGAGATGAGGCTTACTGCATAGAGATGAGGCTTACTGCATTTCTAAGTGGTTTGTCACTGTAATATAGCAGTATTTTATTGTTCTTGGGGCTGCTAACTGCACTTACCCCTTTAGTCCACTTTATTTGATGTATTCATTAAATAACAAAGCATCAACACTTAGCATGCACATTCGTGATGTTTCCTAGACTGGCTCTCGATTAATCTACATACTAATGCAAGAGGACACATTCTGCACTACAAACAAGCCCTGTGTCATGTTGAGTTACATGTTCTCTGGCTTTTCCCAGTGTGTGGGAGGGTGCAGACTCTCTACAAAGCTACTGCCACCCAAAAAACGGGGTGAGAATGCTTCCAGCTTCCATCGTCCTTGTCAGTCAATAACAACCAAGGATGAAAGAAATGCTTAGCTTAAAAACTTGTCTTTCTCAAAATAGCTGTAGATCAGCAGTGCCCAGTGCTTCTTTTACTTCACTACTGCAACGGCCCAAAGATGTCATTTGCGGGCCAGCCATGCAGAGCCAAAGTACATGACGAGATCTAAAGAAGATTCAACGCTCCAGCACATTTTCCCTTAGCTCCACTTAGCCTTCTTGGAGTGCTCTTTAAGAGCATTGGGTTATAAGCTTTCAATAACTAAACACTTAAAGGAACCGCAATCCATGCACTTGCATGCACACGTGATTTTCTCATGGTGACCCTCTCTTTTCCTCTGCCCTTTCTCCCATTTCCATTTTCTCCCCATCCATTCAGATTACAGACTCCGTGGGACAGAGTCCAAACTCTCTACCTGACATCCTCTGCGGTCCCCCCTGTGAAGGAGCAAGAATATACAGTAAAGTTAAGAGAAAAAAGGGAATACAGCATGCACGTGCTTTCCATTTTGTATATGAAAAGAAATCCACATCCTCCTGTGTCACCTGCCCTTATTTGAGAAATTTCTTTTCTTCTGGTTCTCATTATAGTTTTAATGAAGCAAGGAAAGCTTATTTAAAATCATTCTGCTACAAATGAGCTGACTTAAAAAAAAAAAGGAATGCATTACTAGAGGTGAGCTTCCTAGCCAGCTCTCTAAGAGCGTGTTTTTACAGAATCCATAGGGAGCACAGTACCAGGGAGGCAGATCTCCGCTTCCAGGAGACACCTGAACGGCACAGAGGGCCTGACAGGACTGCCTCGCTTCTGCTGCGCTGGAGGAAGAGGAGGGCAGCTCTGCACGGTGCCACCCTGAGGGCTGCAGGGCTGGGCAAACAGTGCCAGGGCAGGAGAGGACAGCGTGAGGAGGGTAGCCCCGCACGGCTGCTCCTCCCAAAACTGCGGGAGCAACCCCACGCAGGGGCCCTGGTCTTCCTGGCATCTTCTGTCCCGGTCATTGATTCTTACCAGTCGTCTTCATCAAAATTCCTACAGAGGGGGCCAAAAATTCAAGTGCATGACGCACCCCTCCTTCCTCTTATCAGTTTGGGACTCTGTCATTAACACAAGGATTCCCAGACAAAGAGCTGTGCTGCTCCCGGCGTGGCTCTGTCCACAGTGGGCTGGCGGCAGGGCCACGGCTGTGCTTCGTGGGGCGGCAGCAGCAGCGGTGCTGTGCCACAGGCTCTGGGTGCTGAGGAGCACGGGCCGGCCACGGGGCAGAGCCCACGCTGGCTTCCAGGCCAGAGAGAGAAGGAGTTTTAGCTTTGCCACTGATGCCGGAAAAAGAGCGAATGTTCCCACAGTGCTGGAAACCAGGCCCGTGAGAGAATTGTACAACACGCTCTCCCTTTCTCCAGAAAACTGCCTTTTCATTTCAAGCAAAGATTTCAAAAATTAAAGCGCTAACTACAAAGAAAATCAAAACAAAACAAAAAAACTTTCCATCTTAATTACTGCACAAACATTCCTTCAAAACTGTTAGAGCTACATGAAAGGAAAATAAGTACAGAAAGAATTTGAATAATGCCCGTGTCTAAGGGTTACTATCTAAATAGCACATACCCCAGCACTTACGAATCACAAGGCTCATTCAGGTATGAATTTCTCCAGAATACTGTCTGTTAACACCTCATGATGCCTCCATTTGTTTTTAACCCTCCACACCCACTTAAGATCACTTACTGTCAAAGCACTAACAGCACAACCCAAAATCAGTAGAGGGATTGCCTGACCAACAGAAGTTTCAAGGCGTTCTGAATTGTGCTTTAAAAAGAAAAAAAAAAAAAACAACACCCACAACAAAACCATTTAATAGTTTAACAAAATCTCAGCTGGCACTGACTAGACATAATCTTATAAGGGTCTTTTGTCTCTGCCTGAACTCTTCGGGTATATAGCACTCTTTGCTGTGATAATTGGTTTGGCTGTCCATTCCACCCATCAGGTGATAGAAAACTATCAATCAGACTAAATGCAATGTGAGAGAAGTCTCTTTAGCCAATTAGTTGGTAATGAGAACATTAGCCACAGTATCTTCTGCAGAGGGCACCTTAGCAATTCCAGCAGAGCCCACAAAGATGACAGTTCTATCTGTATGATTAATAGCGAGCGTATGACACTACAGGAATTCTACACAGTTGTGTAAAATCGGGGAGGAATGATCCACTTTATGCTGTTAAATATTTTAAGAGCCACAGATGATTTTCTATTACATTCTAATACATACACTTATTTTGTGTCTTGCAATTAACTCTCCTACACCAAGAATAGTTTTTAAAGCATTTGGAGTTCTCCGGACAAGAAGAATTGTATAAATTCAAGTAACCGGGAGCAGCAGTTACAGAATGATAGATTCCTCTTTATACAGTGCAGGTTTGAACACTAGGAGGGCAAAATTAAATCAGCCTGTTTCTCCACTTTCACCTGAAGTATACTCTCTTGACTTTGCAGAAAGTGGCTTAACTTCCAATCTGGCAGGTCAGAAACAACCACCTGTGTAACATGCAAGGCAAGGGGAAGTCAATATTTGTTTTTCCCAGAAAGATTTTTGGGACAGAGAGTACTTTCCGTGTGAACACACGTGCACACATGCAAAGGTATATTCAAATGTGCTCTGATCTCAATGGGATCGCGCCCCAAAGTCCTTCATATCAACCGTAAAGTGAGGGGAACTGGGGACCCTCAGATCAGCCGGACTGTGGCACCAGCAAGGAGGGGATTCGAGGACCACCGCACCCAGAACTGTACCACCAGCCACAGGCACCACTGACCTGTGAGATTCGGAGGGCCACCGCCGAATGCCAGCACCCTGACCTGACCGACCAAACGATCTGATGCTAAGTTTCCCGATGCTAAGTTTCAAATCCCACGTCTCTCTATTGCTGGATTGCGCAACAGCTTATCTGCGCTACAAAAGAAAAGACCGGCACCTGAATTGATTTAGTTACACCAGTGAAAATCTTCAGATTGGCACACTGCAAGGCTCTATTCCAGATTAGCCTAATTGGAGTCAATTACCAAACCAACTTAAACAATTTGAGTTTCCTGTTGTGCCAGAAGGGTCACCGTAAGAGAAGTCTACAATGGGGCAGCTATTGATACATCAATTTATTTACACCACAGACTTGCCTCACACAAACAAAGCCTGAGCGAGCTGTGTTGGGGCAGAACAAGAGGGAAAAGGCAGACGAGATTAGCGAACGGTGCAGTTATGGGAAGTGACAGGGCAATCGATAAGCTCTAGGTTCAGAGGGTAAATTGAACTGACAAAAGTCGGCCTTAGTTTGCATACCAAAATTTCATTTGTATAAATGCGCTGTGGAGAAGGAAGGAGTAATGTAACCACTAGGATGATCTGAACCTATTTTTCTTCTCTAACTACTATTCCAAACTGTTATTTCTTCCTTAGTCCTTCCTCTTATTGAAGCTTTGTTAAGCTTGAAACACGCGGCAAATTTCAGATGGAATGTATGAAAAAGTGCTTAGATACCATGGTGATAGGCACATTGGGAACACCACACAACACAACAGCTGAGATAGACAAATGGGTTTGCACACAGTGAATTTTGTACAAGAGAATTAAAATAAGTCTGCAAAAGGCGGGGGGGAGGGGGGGGACCAGCCTTCATGGGAATATTACAAAAGCAGTAAAACATAACAGGCCTATCATGCAAACTCACACCTTTGGTGAGTGAACAAGCCAAAGTAATACGAAATATTCTCATGCAGCGTTGTACACAGATCTCAATGACTTACAGCAAGCAAAGATAACCTTTCAGAAGTGCGTGGACTTTCCTGTGCGAGCCCTACATATATAGCGATGGTTGCTCTGGGGCAAGGGAATAGTGAAGGTGCTCAGGGCAGGACAGCGACCGAGTTTCACGCAGAAAGGCGATAGGTGCCATGGGCCTGCTCTGCACCAGCTCACCCAGCACCGGCCCTGCAGAGGCAGCAAGCAACGGGCAGGAGCAGCCAGAGGAGGGACACAGCTGCAGGTAGCCCAGGCCCAGGAGAGCTCAGCGCTGGTGGCCTTGCTGCCAAGCCACGTGAGGGAGAGAGACCCCCTCCACCGAACGAGGCTCCCCCAGCCTTGGCTACAGGCTCAGGTACCTGTTACACCCTTCACTATTTGCTGAGGCTTTGCACGAGGGGAGAAAGACACTTCTGAGAGCAGAGTCTCTGAGGAGAGACACAAATAAGAATTTACCCTGAGTTGTTTTGTTTGTTTTCTTGAAACCTGTGGATCAGAACTCTTTTTTACCAAGTACACTTCCGTGCTTTTATGTAAATTATTTTTTTATGTAAGGGCAGTTAATCTGGTAATAGTGCAAAGGGAGTTGTTCAAAACTGGAAATTAAAATTGGATTGACAATTGTGGATTGACAATGTGTCATCTGTTAATTAAAGCAAAGTGACAGCTGTAACATTATATTTCATTGTACAATGCAAAATTATTGACTGTGGCAAGTTCTTCGAAGTTTTATCACTCTTTTGCAGTAGTCAGCAGGGTTAAAGAGGTAAGCACGGTATTAGTGCTGCAAAGCACTAAACAAATTTGCCAGATACTTACTAACAGATGGTTTCTGTTGCCTTGAAAGGGCCAGTGTCATGTCCCTGCTCGGTGGCACAGCTGTGACACGTCAAGGCAAAAAGACGCGAGTGATTCACAGGGTACCTGACTGTAAGCAGAGCAACCTTTGGTTTAAAGGAATGCCCAGTGAAGCACTGCTGACCCTGTGTTAAACTACTGCATCACATGGATTCATTCAAATTTCACGCTTCTCTTCCTTAGCAGGCAGGAGAACAGTCTTTGACCCCAAATCCTTGCCTTGACACTGATATCCTCACCAAACACCGCCCAGCCTTCAGTTTCCCACTGCAGGCAGAGCTGATGAAGCAGAGCCTCTCTGGCACCATGTGGAAAGCTCAACCCTCCTTTGGTCCAATCTACATGTTTTTATTACATTACCTACAACCTGTAGGTTACATTATGCACCGTGATATATTGCGGACTTCACTGTTTGCTCATCGTCCTCTGGTGATAGCTGAAGAAAAGAGAGGTCTATGCTGATCCTTTTAGATTATCAGGAAACCCTTCACTGCTACTGCTCAGAGCCATCAATAAACTGTCTGTTAACGATCATGATGTGGCTTAAGTGGATCAATTGTCATTTATGGGTACAATCTTTGTAAAAAAATCTCATTTCTTTAATGGTATATTTGAGTTTCACAGGCTTACTCTGCTCATCAGGTCCAACCACCAGTTCTGGAGAGGCGATTCACCCCACCCAAGCACTGTCCCTCCGCAGACATCGTTTATCTACCCACCATTTGTCTTGAGATTTGCAGCTGGGGAAACTTGGTGGCTGTGGCACCCAAACAATAATTGCTGAACATTCTCCTCTCATTTACACTTCACAAGAAGGTTACGTCTTTTCCTTCCAGATCCAGAACTAATGGCAAACATCCACATTGCTGCTTAGAGGCAAGGCGAGTGCTATATTCCCCACATACAACAGCAGACTCAAGCCAGCCATAGGGCAAACACGAGTACTTTACACTGGCACTTTGTCACTGGCACTGATGGTTTACAGATAGAATTTACTCACTTCTTTGCTGTGTCTAGAAAACTTTGATCAAGATGCAAACGTATTTAAACAGGGACAACTTCAAATACAAGAAAAATAACCTACAAGATGACTTCACAGTAGGTTAACACTGAACATTAAGCTACCAAGCACACGCTTTAGCTTATCACTTGAATCGCAAAAATCCTGTCCTCTATTAGTGAGAAGTGAGCCATAACCTATTTCTTTTTACAAAATATGACTACGAGATGGCAAATTCCTATAGCTACTGACCATGTGGCTGTTTGCTCGTTAGGACTGCAACAATCACACAAGTGCCTGCAGTGTGCTGAGCAACCTCCCCCTCCCCAAATACTCATGAAGGAGAGCAGGGAAACAATAGTTGTAAGGTGATAAATGCATCAGCGAGGGGAAGGCTGAAGCCCCACTCAGTGTTTCTCTGGTTGAGGGAAAGATGAGCCTCACAACATATTTCAGTATCAGTGATTAGTAGAAGATTAACAGCTATGAAGACCACAGCAAAATAACTTCACAGTGTTAACTCATTTCCTAATCACAGCCTGGAGCTCACAGCACAAGGAAAAACATTTTTTGCCTGTGTGTGCGCGTATAAATACAAAGGAGCATCATATTCTCTTTCTTTCCCCAGGTGTTACTGCGTTTATCTCCAGAACATGAGTGGCTATTATGAATTATCTCCACCATCCTGTGTTCTCCCTCTCCCCTCCCCACTTCCCCGTGAAAGGGGGGTGGGAGGAGAGCAAAGAAAAGACAGCACCGTTGGATCCCCTTTCTTCAGCTTTTACCAGCCTTCAGAGGTCAGGATGCTATTGGCTCCGCTCTGTGTGCGAGCTAGAGCTGTTCACTTAGCAACAGAAAGCAGAAGCAGCAGACAGCAAAACTATCTAGCTACGTGTGTGTGCGCCTGTGCGAGAGAGGAGGGGGGGGGGAGAGAGAGAGAGAGAAAGAAAGAATGGTTTAGACTATGTACTCCGCTGCTGCGTGCGGAGGGTCCCCTCTACAGAAGTACTGTGCACTTCCAGGGATGGCAGCAACAGATGCCGGTGCTCTGCATCCCACTGGCTCCCACCCACAGAAAGCAGCTTGAGTGCTCAGCATATTGCATTTTTTAATATAGGAGCTTAATTAGAGCCTACTAACAACAACAACAGACAATCTCAATAAAGCCTGTATTTAATGCAAGTCGTAAAGAGTGTCTTCTGTGCCTGAAACAATAAGGATATGAAATGCGATGTGTTAGAAGAAAAAAAGATGAGAAAGCAATGAAGCCAGAGCTAAGGTTATGCTGAAAGGACAAATGAATCGTTTGCTTTCATCTACCTTTTCTCCCACTGTCTGTTAAGGCAAAAAAAATCAGAACTTAATGAACTTTAGTAAGATGCTGTCTGTAGTGTTATTCAACCTCCAGAAGGACGAGCTTGTATCCCAGCTACTTCTCAACAGTTTCTTACTGAGAAGAGAAAGAAGTAGCAGAGGAAGGTGTAGACAGGAGAAATAAATATTTCGCAGATCTCAGTTCCTTTATGAAACACAAGAGACTTGTGTTGAGAGATTACCGAGTAGAGAGATTGTGTCATGCTGCCATTCAGAGTGACACAAGAGATTTCATGCAGAGCATTCCACAGGGAACATACAGCCGGCAACCCTCCCGTGTGACTGCCATCAGATATTTTCCTTCCCGCCACTGCTATGGAAGAGCTCTGAGCACACAGCAGGGAAAGCATCATTTTCTTATATGTAAAGACATGTCTCCCTCCTCCCCACCCCATCCCCAAATAAATTGTGGAGCCAATGTAACTGACCCTATTCTTTTTCCCAACTGCTCTACATTTCTGTTCAACTTTAATTTTAAAACTGAATGTAACTTCCTCTACGTGTGGAGTGTATCACTACTCGTCTCTCCAACTTTGAACAACTAATCTCTCAAATCAAACCCACTTTTCAAACTGCCAAAGCCTACTGAACTACAGTAGCTGAACAACTACTTCAGTTCTTCACAGCTCTGAACAGATAGGGTCAAAAAAACCAATCAGGATCCTCTTGCTATTTAGAATGAGGGGCTTAAAAGCAACCAAGTGTGTTGTTTTATCCTTTTCACCTCTTTTGTGTGACAATTCTATTATGTTTTCCTTATATTCAACAATACAATGGATATGTAAAGGAAAGGAAACGGTACTTCCTTAGATTCAATATCTCCAAACTGTGTATGTAATTGTTAGAGGAACCTATATTTTTCAAGGAACAGAACTACAGCATGGGTTGCAGGCCTAGTTTTCCTATTATTTCCTCCACAGAAGGACTTCACCTCACCAACTAAACCTACAGCTTTCGGGAACTGGGCAGAGGTGGAACAAGTTGGCTATCGACAGTAGCCCACCAGTACTATGAGCAGCAGTCTGGTGTAAAGAAAAAAAGAAGGGGGGGGGGGGGCTGGGAGCTTTACCTGCCTGAGCAGGACCAAAGAGCACTGTAAAAAGCCAGCAACTCAAAGATGAAAAAGAATCCAAACAACAGGTTGGAATCACGGCTACACAATGTAGTGCCAAAACTGAAGTTTGCTGTCATATAGTTTCAAGAGATGGAAAAAAAAGTAAAGTATTAGAGCTGGTCTCCAATGAAAAATGAGCGTCTACGAATGTGACCTGAAGGATATCGCCCCAAACCTCCACCTAGATGATCAGTAAGCGTGGAGCACACGAGGTACCTTCGGAGGCAAGTAGCAGCACCAGGGAGCACGGCCTCCTCGGGCACCCATGAGGAGACCCCTCAATGCAGGGCATGGCTGCCATTCCCCCCACCGCAGAGCGGCAAATGCGGTGGAGGCTGGGAAACACCAGCTTTCCTTTCTGCACCTCCTGTAAATGTGAGTGAGCAGCAAAATGGTCAATTTTCAGGATGTCCTGGCTAAAAAAGGGAGAAGTCGTCCCCGAGGCGGGGCCTCCTTCAGCAGCCAAGGCACCAGCTCAGCGCCCAGCAGGCACGGGGGGCCTTGCCACCCCGCTCCTCTCCTGCGCAATGGTCTGAGTTGCGAAACAAAGCTGCGTGGGAGGAAGCTGCCTACCTTGCTGCATAACTTGTTCCTGCACAGAGCAACCTCTGCAACCACAATTCACAGTTTTGTTTCTGTCAGTCTGGCAGAAAAGCAGAGTCGAGGCCTGACGCCAGCCAGCGGGGCTCTGCCAGCCTCGGCACTGCCTTCGCCGGCTCTGCCGGCCTCAGCCCGCGCCTGGACCAGGGCGAGCAGGGACCTGGCCGAGCTGCTGGGTCACCTGGGCTCTCACCCGTGGCCGCCTCACAGTTACCTCTATAAAGCATTTCCAATGGGACTCACCAGCTGCCTGTTTTGTTTTTGGGTTTTTTGTTTTTTCTTTCCTCTTAAAATCTCTTCACCTCTTCTTTCAATTCAGATATATTTTTGCTCACTAATTCTGCTTTATATTAGGGTTTTCTTCACTCCTGCCATTCTTTTGCTTTTTCACTGCATCTTATTCTTGCACTAATGATGGTTTTTAACCTTTATTAGTTTTTGAACCATTGCTAATATACACGAATAAATTAAAGGCACTATAAGAAGAGGTATGAACATTTGTCCTGAAGATGCAAACATCACTGATCCTCTCACTTCGCTTCCTGTTGTTCCTAAAATTTATGCATTTACTTACATTAGATCAATCCTTCTTTCCACAGCTCTTTTCAAGTGAAAGAGCCCAACAGAAGCAAGGCCCTGGCACGGTCGCCTTTCCTGTGCCTCAGCCAAACTCTTACCAAAGCCAGTGGGAACGTGAATGTTCCCTTACTGAAAATTGCTTAATTGTTCAGATTTTGTAATTTGAAGAAAAGAAATACTGATGATCTTCGCCAGTAATATGAAAGGCATAATGTAGAAGTAAGTCACATTAATGCTAACCCTGGACACAGATGAAATACAGGAAAATACACAACACATTGCAAGTAGCCTGGATATTAACCAGAAGATGCTCTGTGCATCTAAAAGTTGCGTTCTGTTGGTCTGCCATCACATGGATGTGATCACCTGCATTCCAGGGACACCACGAGGCGTAATCCTGTTTCCTCGAACTCTCCCGGGACCTCAGTTCTGCAACATCACCTACAACTTGGGCTGCAGCCTGCCATCGTCTCACCAACCATGGTAGCCAGTGATTTCCCCAGGGGTTTGCCTGTCTTCCCCTCTGTGGAACTGCTCTGGGAATGCACAAATGTGTGGCACCAAGAGCAAAGCTGCCGAGCTCCAGGGAAAGGAGCAGGGATTTTAAGACTGCAAAAAGTCTATCTGGGAGTTAGATGGACTTTTTAGAAGATGCCTTTTGACACTTTTTGGCAGGGAGGTTACTTGAGGCATTTGAACTCGCAGTCATCTTCTACTAGTACCTGAAGAACTGACTGAAAATGTAAACTTAGGTATTAGATGGCTTCAAGGATTCCTAATGGGATACATTCATAACTTTAAATGAAGTCATGGTCATTGTTACCATCTCATGAATGTGAAATCTGTTCGCAATATCAATGCAGTGAGCCGAGGTGAAAGCCCAGACCCAATAATACATTTAGGCTTCCAACATCCCATTTTCATCTGTCTGCACATACTGCTTTAAGTGGAGGAGAAAACAAAAAGAGCTGTGATACGGGGGGCTCCAAGCTCAGCAGCACTGGGACCCTCTGCCCGTCAGTACGTCTGAGGCCTTCTCCTCATCTCCCATCTCTTTGTGGCAGCAAGGAGTTGGAAGTAACTGCTTCTGTCAGAGACCCAGTGCCCACCTCACGTGGAACACTGAGGTCCTGGGAGCTGGCAGCCAACAGCAACGGCCCTGCAGAAGGCAAGGACTGGGTTCTGCTGAAGGCATCAGCTCCTATTTGGTGCTGGGCTCTGAACTCGGGAAGAGCTGGGAGCCAAGAGCAGTATCCTGCCTCGCAAGACGTAGCATCTCTCAAGGCCGCCTGCTGCACGCTGCTTGCGGGAATTACGGTACCCAATGTATTTCAAATGTAGCGGGTCATTCTCTCTCACTGGCCTCTAGCCCCCTCCCCATCCCCTGACAGTGGCAGCGCTCCCATTTTCAAAATAAAGCGTGTGGCCTAGTATATCAGGGTGAATCACCACATACCGAGGTATCTTCTGTTTTACCCCTCAAGTTGCTTTTCCCAGCACACAGCCTTGTGCCCACAGGCAAAGCAATGCCAGAAGGACTGGACTACAACGTTCAGCCACCTTGCTCACACCGTGAGGAGTGGTTTCATTCGTTTGGTACCTATCGCGAGCAGCATGACCCCAATCCTTCCTGTATTCCAACACCCCTGAACGCACCGAGATAGTCTGGCTGAACAACCTGCAGATTTTGTCCCCTCCCTGAACTGACTGAAGTCACGCTGCTGCGCTCAGGGAGGCACCGAGCCCCGAGGAGAGGCAGAGCCCATTTGCTGGACCTTGGGACGGCGCCGGCATCGCCAGCAGGGCTCCAAGCAGGGGTGCAGCAGGCGCTCTCTCGCCTACCCGCAAAGGAAGCTGCAGAGATACTGACCGTATCCCGCGGTGTCTGCACAGGCTCAGGGCTGTCCCACGATTTCCACATTACACATACGCAGTGTAAAAGCTCGCACTTTAAAGACTGAGTTGCATGCCCAGCTCTGAATTGGCATGACCTGAGGAACAACTGTGTCTGCTAACAGCCCATCTTTTAATTTGTACTTTAAGTTACCAGAATAAGCAGGGGGGAAAGGAGTCATTAAGCTATTTTTTTTTTTTTTTTTTTTTTTTTTTTTTTTTTTTTTTTTTTTTTTTTTTTTTTTTTTTTTTTTTTTTTTTTTTTTTTTTTTTTTTTTTTTTTTTTTTTTTTTTTTTTTTTTTTTTTTTTTTTTTTTTTTTTTTTTTTTTTTTTTTTTTTTTTTTTTTTTTTTTTTTTTTTTTTTTTTTTTAAGACAACACAAACATCACATTTCCTATATGCTTCAGCAATTTCACTGTAGGAGACAAATCAATACTCTTCTCTTTGGAGTTAAAGAGTCTCATTTGGTAAGGGAGGATCGGGGATTTGCCTTAACAAAAACAATATATACTTCTTTAGGAGAAAAAAAAAACCCTTCCTTTTGTCTAGTTTCTGTTTTGTTGATAAAAACTAAGCACACTAGAGGGAAGGGGTTTTTCTTTACAGACAAGATTTTCATAAACAAACTTGCTCCTTTCAACACATCGAAGAAAAAGTGAAATGTATGCTGAGAACAAGAAAAAGCCTACAGGACAAAAACATTTTAGAAATGGCCTGGATTTCTCTCTCAAAACCCAGCTATCTTCTGTCCTTCCTGAGCGGCCATGGAGGAACAGCTCAGGCCAACAGGACACCACAATAAAGCAACAACTGAAGTACATGTCCTCGCTCTCTTTGCGCGTGATTCAGTTTTGGTTGTGTTTTGGGAGGGGTTTTTTGGGGTGTGGGGGTATCACTCTTCACCCAATCCCTAGTCCTGTTCATGCCCATAGCACGTTGCCAATACAATCTGTCTGTGATGAACGTGACGGCTGGCTCTAAGCTCCCACCTTTCCACGCCACTCATTTTAGCGTAACTGTTTTTGTAAACTAAACAGAAAGGTTTCCATAAAGGTTTTCTTAGCGTAAATAATCTGGAATTCCCAGCAGCCAAAGGAATTCCCCATTGCTTCGAAAACTGAGGTTTACCTCCATTTTATATAGATTCTCTTTAAGCAACATCCTGCTTTTAAAATGTCCATACTGGTTTTGATAACAGAAATTAAGCCAATACACAGAGTGATGGTGTTTTGCTGACAGACGGCTGGTAAGCAAGACACCACGATGTGATCTTGCTAACTGGCACACCCTATACGCTATCACTAAGGTCTTCTCAGTAAACATGACCTGGCACTAAACCACTGCGCTCTGGCGTTTTGCTTTTGTAATGGGCTTTCTTACTTCTCCATGGGGGCCCTTCCTCTGCCTCATTTTTATCAGAGCTACTCTAGACATTTCGGTGGGGTCACACCCTTCTTTCACAGGGTGGATCACCAGACCCTATACAGTCCAAAGCACTTTACTGTTTGACCAACCCTCACAGCATATTTACGGCACATCTAGGGCAGAGGATCTAGAGGGATACTCCCTTTTCTCCTACAGATGAGAACTGAGGCAGCTGACGTAACTCTGCTAAATCAGACAACAGTGTGAAAATACCAGCATCACAATGAAAAGCTCAACTAGTCAACTCCTGGCCTTAAACTCATTCTGATTATATCATTAATTACCTCTTTAAAAAAAAAAAAAAGTCTTACAAAATTATCATAAAAATACATTTACAAGCGATCATGAACCATTTGGTAAAATGCTGCTTTATGTCACTCGCATCACTGGTAACAGAACGCCAGCTGAGAATCTCACTGCTGGTGTCAAATGGTTCCACCAAAAAACAGACTTCTTTTTCAAAGCCTCAGTGGAATGATGGCTCTTATCATGGAAAGAGAATTTCACAAGGCAGAAGAATAATGGCAAAATGCTCTGTGACTGGCAGAGTGAAATCCAGTCCCACAGACAGGCAGGCAGGCAGGCAGCAACAGTAGGTGGTTATCAAGACAGTTTCATCAGACTGTCGACGGCCATGCAAAGCTTTATAAATCAGTATGAAGAGTTTACAACTGACACACCATTGAACAGAGAACACTAAAGACTTCCCCTGTTCTGAAAAGCTGATTTTTGGCATCAGCCTTCCTGCAGCTTTTAGGTTTTGCTTACAAGAGTTAAAAAGTGGAAGCAGATAGAATCAAATAACCCAGACTCAAACTCAAGAAAGCATGAATTAAAATCTGTCTCCATGACTGAGGGAAATTATCTGTTGCTGATAATATTCCTCAGATAATAAAAGTCAGGATGTGAAACAGCCTAAGTACTGCAGGGAAACCAAAACAATAAATCAGGGCGCTAGACAAGTGTGACGTCCTCTACTACCTGAAAGACAGTTTTGCCCACCTGAGGATGGACCTCACTGCCAGGGCCCTACCCCCTGGTGAGAAACCAAGGGGGAAGATCTGGCCGCAGATGCAGGTACCCCCAGGCAGCCCTGCCCGGGATTTTGACACCCGCAGTGGCAGCATGCAGACAAAAGGATGTGCCCCTGAAATCAACTTCAAATGGAGCAAAATGACACCTGCAAACAACTGCTACAAAATTTAAGTCTTATAAGGAGACAAACATGGTATCTTCCTGCAAGCCCAAAATGCGATTCTAGTGACAACTGCAACAATTCAATAGTCGACCTTTTAAGTTTGGAAAGGCAAGAATTGACAAGGGCACCCAAACAGCATTTACAATTACACATTTCACTAGTCTAAATCTAACATTACTGAGCAGTAATTGAAACTGGAAAATCTAAAACAACTGATTGGTGACAAAGTATGCAGGAACAGACATATTCTATACTACAAAAAAAATGAACTGAACTTTAATCACCCTGCCCCCCACTACCTAACAATATCATAGTCGCACTGAGGAAGAAAGCTTCCTCTCCACCATTTAGTATCAAGTGGAGATAACACAGAGGCACAAACAAGAAATCCATACGGACTGGGGACGCAGGAACTAGTGATGGGCTCAAAGGCCTCCCATATGTATCATTAGCTGAAAACTGCCCCAGGTATGAGGAGGGGAGGACTTCACTTTCCAGCAGAAATACAATGAAGCAAGAGGAACAGCCATCCAGATAACACTCTTACATACCCATTTTAGCTATATGAGTAAAAACTTCTGTTAATAAACCCCACAGAATATTTTTTTACCTGTAATTCAAAACCTATTCCTCTACTTCAAACAGTATACCAGATTTGTCATGTCCTGTGCAATTTTTTTCTAGGGGGGGGAAAACGAGGCGGGGGGAGAGGGGAGAGAGTTCTCATTTTAATAACCTGATTCTTGGAAAGACTGACCCTCCAGAGAAGATAATTAGCAGCCAGGCCAGTAATTCTCTTTAGCCACACAAGCACAGCTGTTAACCCTCTCTCTAGAACAGGGATAAAACACTGATATATAAAGGATAAGTACGACTGCAGTGTGGGTCTTGTGTGTGACAGCCCAACATTTTCTTATCAAGCTTGACTGGTCCCGAGAACCTTCTGCATCAAGCAGATGACGTGATGTAAGAGTTTAAGATGTCATCTACATGCAAGGAAGTCCAAATGAAGAAAATAATGCAGTAATTAAGGAAAAAAAGCCCATAAAATAAATAGAAGAAAGCTTGTAAAATCTTCGAAAGAAAGAAAATAAAAAGTTTCCCTGTATAACAAATCCTTAGGACAGTTTGGAAGCATATCACGACAGATATCCAACTTAATGTGCTAATCACATGACGCCAAGAAACAGAGACATCACAGTAGCAAATCTATGATCAAACCAAGAGAAATCTGAAGAAAACCTGAAATGGGACTGAGAGGGCAATAAACGGCCAAAATTAGAAGAGGATTTATGGTGTCAGAAGAAACACTAACGTGTTCAAGAGAATTATTGTGAACTGAGTGCCAAATGGAACAATTTAAAGAACAGAGAGACATAACAGAAGTGTTACCATTGTACCTAAGAAGCAGAGATTTATGGGCAGCACAGACATCAGTGGGAATATGTTTTGGCTATTATAAATCACTACCTCTTCACCATTTAAAAAGCATTTTGGATTTCACAGTGATCTGAAACACTCTTAGGGCCAGAGGCAGCCATGCTGATTTACATCTCTGAGGATAACGGCGTATGATGCTGATGAAGCGAGAGCAGTTTATCCCAGCAAAGGGCATACTCCAGGGGCTTTGGAGGAGCTCTGTTAAGTCTAGGCCACTCGAGGGGCTCCCTCCCCTCTCCACACTCCCCACTTAGTTTGCAGGTTTGGACCCTGGGACTTCCTGAACACTGAGCAGCTCAGTGTCCAGCAGGAGGCCAGACAGACAGACTACTTACTGGAAGAAGAAAGTCAACAGACTCTTTTTTTTTCATACTCAAACTGATCTCCACCCTCCCTGCCTGGGTGGGTACCCATCAGGGTCCAAATTTTGTCCAGTGAAATAAACACAGGCTTCCGGCAAGAAAAATAATTCCCATTAGACTTGAAAGAAACAACTTGTAAAACACACCAACAAAAGTAGCAGTAACACAATGACATACGCTCTTACCCAATTTAACCGAAAGAATGGACGAGACATGCTCCACAACACACAGGGGCCCCCCCCACAGCATACCTTCATGTCCAAGCTGAGCCTTTCAACCAGAAACAGACATACCGACCCATCCTAAGTTGCTCAGGCATCAGCAACATTTTGGTCCTACCCTTACTGACATAAGTTTCTGTGTTATGCAGCAGCTCTCATTAATGACTGGGTGGTGGAACCATTTGTTATTAAGTGGCTACTTTAGACCCTGGCACTTGGTTAAACTTCAGTGACAATAATGTAAACTCATTCCACACAGGGAGTTTTGTGGATCATTAACAAACCTTTTTATTTGAACCCCTTTGAGAGCTGCGTGTCCCTTCTAGTGCTGTTTTGCTAGCAAAGAGCATCTTGTCTAAATTGCTGGATCAAATCCAGAGAAAATGCATAGTAACTGAAAGCCATTACCATCTGGTGACTGTTCAACATCCTATGCGGATGCGTCCAGCCTGCGTCCAGCATTGGGTGAACAGGTGTCCACATAATACCAGCCATCACAGTTGTCACTGGTTTGTAATCCCATTTGCAGGCTTGACACTCAGGCAGAATACTGAAAGCCTGTCATCCTTCAGCTGATCCCCCCGGCATGCTTGTGAGGAAACTTCCTTACTGCTCCTCTGCCTCACGCTATCGGGTGGCTGTTGGTGAATTCTGTGCTGGATTTCATTTGCTAATACTTCCATTCTTGTTCATTTGAAAAGAACAAGCAAACAGCACTAACAAAAAGAAACGCCCTTGGAAATCCAGTGTTGTGCAAATACACAGGGACCAAGACCTCTCTCTTCGCTATTCAGACTCCAGAAACACCAATACTCCCCACAAAATGGGACTCTGTCGTAGAAAAAGCATTTGCTACCTATAACTTTAGAGAAAAGAGAAATAACAGACTCCTTCCCTGGGTTCAGTGAGAATCTAAGAAAAATAATCATTTTCTTTGACAAAGGCTGACCCAACCGTAAAGTCGTCTTACTAACCCTAAAACACATATACACTTGACTAACAGACAGATGTCAAATCAGTTAAAATTTAAAATAAAAATAAATAAGTAGATAGTCAGAATAAGGCAGGCTGTGGATTTCACTGGTGTCTGTGAGTTCACAGAAGTAGCCAAGTTTACAAGCATAACAAATTACCAGCACTCAGATGAGCCACAGTAAGTAATTGTTTGTGCATTCCTAGATCATAGCAAATGTGACGTAAAGGCTCATTAACTTACAACTTTCCACTGAGGTATAAACTAACACATTGTACCTGGTATTTTCTAAGAGCTTAGCCATTTAACTGTTCAGCTGAGGCCGGGTAGCTTGCGAAGCCACGAATTTCCCTCAAGCACAGGACCCCTGAGCTAAGTGCTAATAACTAACCCCACGTTCGCAGGCTTTTGCAGGATGCTTTTGCATCCTCCATGTGAAAATCCCTCACTGGTAGCCGCCGCCGTGCAGTGTGGCATAGGAGCGAAGGCTGCCCGCACAGCTCCATGCCAACCAACTTTGTTACGGTCCTTTGAATCCCCCCATTCCACCTAACAGAAGCACTCTGAACCCTTGACAGCCAAGTTGGTTGAACAGAGACTGAGTTAACGCTGGGAGGGGGGAGGTGGGGGAGATGTCCTCCAACAATTTCACAGAGGTGAACGTCCAGTTTCTAGCTGGTTTAGTTTGCTCCCTCAACAGCCTGCAGAGAACAAGAGCAATGAAGAAACCACACTCCAAAACCTGTGTGTTGAGCTCTTTATAACCAGCAAAGTGAACTACAGGTATTACAGTCTTCTGTGGACTTACATCATTAACCTGCTCTACAGTTAGCAAATCAGGAACATCCCTGGCAAGTTGCCAAAGAGCCTCCTCTGGGCAAAGAATGGGCATCCCAGATTCATGTTCTTTTTGGCAAGTGATCCATGCTATCTAAATATTTGCCAGCTACCGTGCCAGTAACTTCCTCTTGCTCCTCAAGGCTAGCTACGCTCCTTGCTCTATATAAACTTGACCAACGTTTCCATGTCCAGAAAAGCATATTCACTCTATATAATGACCAAACCTTGCTCTATATAAACTTGACCAACGTTTCCATGTCCAGAAAAGCATAGCCACTCTATATAATGACCAAAGTGAAGCTTTCTAATTAATAAAAAAGCACTGTGAAGCTTGCTGGAAGGATAAAATATGGTTACTTTCCAAGCACCAAGAGGAAACCAGCTTCAGAAATGCTTTGGCAAGGTCTAGAAAGTGAGATTCTTAAAGTGAATCTGGAATGACCAAACTTAGTAATGACATATTTTTACCACAGAATGTACATATCTAAATCTTAGTCTTTGTGTGCAAACAGATAGGGCTTTGTCATGGTGTTGCTCCAGCCTTATAACACAATTATTCCCTTCACATCATGAAAGTTAATTACACCAACACCCAACTACAGAAACGGAGTAGAGAATCTGGATTGTTTTTTTGTCCTATGGCTGTCTACGTATGTTAATATATGTCTGCATGCACACATACCCATGAACATTCACATTACACTGAGATAAAGCATGAACAGAACAATGAGGATTTTGTCATCTTTAATACAGTCCTGTTATATATAACCTTGCAGCTTAAATATAAGTTTAAACCTGAATCTCTCACACGCATATATATACTTATTTATAGCTACAGCAAGACGGAGGCCGCTGAGAAAAGTAGAACATCTTTGGAAAAAGTGGGTGGTGATAATGCGAAACAGAATCCGCTTTTCAACTTTACTGGCATCTCTGGTCTGTGAAAACTGTGACTTGAATCCCCTTTTTCTGCCCAGTGGAATTCTTTGAATCATCTAACATAACACTATCTTAGGGATTTCTTATCTGACCTATCCCCTCAATTGCACTTCAGGAGTTTGGCTGCATTCTGGCCATCAGAAAATTGTAGAAGGAGGAATGGAAAAATGGACTCCTTCACACTTTGTGTTCTCATACAAGCAAAAGAGCAGCAGAAAGCACGGAGTTCAAAGTTACCTTGCCTCACACAGAGTGAAGATCTCCGAACTGTACTATGACGGCTGGAAATACTGGGACACCATCTCAGAGCTGAGGGTGCCTTACAAAACACAGAACTGCCCAGCCTCCCCCACTGTTTAATATCTGTGGCATAAATTTTGCTCTCATTTCATAATTCAGGGGAAGGGAACAAGTTCACTATTGGGAAAGTCAGTCACTTGAAAGACTAGTGACTCAAAGGTTATTACTCACTGAAAGGGAAGTGCTTGAGAACAGGTCATATGCTGCTGGGCTGTACGCAGGAGCACTGTGTCGTGTGTACCAGCGCGGCAGTATCAGAGCACAGGACATGGTCTGTCTGGAATAAAGGCACACTTGACTGGAACTGTGTTAAGCTTGATAGCAAACGCATTGCAGTTTGTGGCTTATTCAGCTCCATCTTCATATTTCCCCCCCCCCAGCTTTTCAGCTGTAAGGGTCTTCAGGGAAAATTTGTGTGTTCTGCCTTATAAGCTTTAGCAAAGAGTAATTCAAGATGCTTGTTATACACAGTTATATAGTTTCTAATAGCCGGTAACCCATCATAGGTTGTGATTTAATGTGTAAATCGTGTCTGTCATGGGTATTTTGCATGTTATATTTCTAGATGTAACTGCACAGACTATTTAGAGGCTCTTTTCACGTATCCTCAGCCCTCTGTTGTTCCTCTCAGCTCACAGTAACTGCAAGAAAAATAAAGCTGCGTCTGTCTCCTCACAATGAAGATGATGGGAAATGGGAAAAAATGAAAGGTCCAGGCCTGACTCTCAACTTGCTAAACGCTGCAGGTGAAATTGCATTTCACTGCAGTCACCACAAGGCCTGCTACTTTCTTCAGTAGCACCAGAATTTCACCTATGCACATGTTGTCTTGGCTTTATCCAGGCACTTACATCATACCAGCCATGCTAGTCCTAACTACAGCTTTAACATACTGCAAACTAATTTCAATATTTAACACTACGTTAGAAAGGCTCAGTGAATGTTCTGAACATGGAACAGGCCTCCTGTGCCTGCCTTGTGTAGGCAGAGACTTTGTAAAGGCTGCTTATATACTTGGGCAGGCTGTGCAAACTGTTCAGCTGTTAAGAAACTTTGCTGACCTCTTGTTTAAGTTAACTGCAGACTTACAGGGAGATTACAAGAGGTCAGCAAAATTTCTTAAGTTAACTGCAGACTTACAGGGAGATTTGTAAAACATCACTGCTTCTAATATGTTCAGTTTATAATCGAATAACTTGTTCATGGCTCACCCGAATCGGTCAGGCATGAAATGTTTTCTGTGGATAAGGCAGATAAAATAGTTGTATTCACTCCCGTTCCATGACCTTAGTTGGGCTGTTGGGATTTTGCACGTTGAGTCAGGCAGAAAGAGCACTTGAAGAATGAGGTTAAAACTAAGTCAGCCTTTCTGTTCTCTCTCAATGATTTTCAATCGATTCCAACCTCTGCTATTGTCAGCTCAGCACAGATCCACTGTGAAGTTTGCTTTTCTCTGTCTCTTACATTACAGCCACTACCAAGGACTTTGCAGTGCTAGAACCATGTGACAATTTTGTTCAGGCAAAAGAGACCCAACATTGCTGCTCCACCAACATAGCAATGCTAATAGGAGTAAAATCTTGGTTGTGTCATTGAAATGAATAGTTACGACTTGCTGGATGTGCTGCGAAAAGATCTGCTGAAACAAAGGGAATCGACTAGGTGGTTTCACCTTGGGAGCAGCTGCATTCCCGTCTGGAAACCTTGCATGTTGTACTGATGCTCTGAGTACCTGTCTGTGGGGCCTTGCACACATACAGGAGAAGAAAAAGATCCTTAAACATAGAGATGGCACAACGAAGGTTGGCTTTCAACACAGCAAATATGGGAGGAGGTGTTCCCACATCCTCTGGAAGAAGTGGGAGGTCACACAAAAGCACGCTATGGGTCTAGGGCAACACATAGACCACCAGCTGAAATGTTTCATCTACAGTGGCAGACTGGCAGCATGACATATCGTGTTATCATGACTGTGGTGGTAAAAATATATCTGAGGGATATGAGAGTTATGTCCTACTGTCTGAAATCTCTGCAGGCCCAGTAACTAAGCAACCTCTAAACCTTTGCATTCCTCATTAGAGTAATGCAAGCCCATTACTTTGCTTGGACTGTTAAGGGTCAGAATTTAACCCAGTATTTCCCAGCTGGCTTTCTTTTTCCAGTGCTGCCAAAAGTCTCACATGATGATCCCACAGGGTACCAACAGCCAAGTGAACACCCAGAGGAACCCAGTATTACAATAGACCCAGCTTTTCATGCCTCCCATCTATATAGGAACTAACACAGTTGTGATCTTTACTTTGTATGTAAAATGAAAAAAAAAAAAAAAAAAGCCAGGAAACGCTGATTTTCATTCACACCTCTGCCATTCCCCGGTAGAATGGCCCTGGGTACATCACCTATGTCACCCTTTTGCTTCCTCTATCTTCCCTATGCCACTGGTGCTATGTCTGCATGCCTCCCTCCAACTCTGCCCAACCCACTAAACAGTAAAAATGGAATCCATTAAAACAAAGCAGAAGATGAAATGAAATGGAAGCTGCAAAATGCTTGCCAGGCGTCACCAGGTGTTTCACTAATACACTCCATACCTTGCCTTCAGTTTTTCTGTTTCAGCCCCATTCAACAAAGCATCCTTATTAGGATACAATCCAAACAAGTATTTAAATGCCTACTTAAATGCTGTCATTAATACAGATTGTTTAAATACTTTTCTGAATGAAACCCTTTAACTGTAAGCTCTTCAGGACAGAAAGAATGCTTTAGTTTTGGCTTACACAGAATTGAAAAATCAGATAGAATGCTCTTCATGGCTGCATCGGTGGCTTGCTGACAGCACACACAAAAAAGGAAGTATCTTCTCGCTTCCTCTCAACTTTGTGCTTTGGATGTTAAAGAAGGAGCAGACAACAAACAGAAAACACTTACAAATCTCATCAGACAGACCACTAAGCATATGCTCAGAGAAAATCCATGGAGCTGCCATTTCTGGAAGAGAATTACAATCATTCAACGTCAGAGTCTTCACCTGTAACAACAGGAAGAGTGCTGCTCAGTCCATCCCAAAAGACATTAATATGATTTGTTGCTTGCCCAGTGCTTTGAGATAGAGAGTCCTCTTTATGCCAATACTAAAATTACCAGAACCTCCTTTTTCCTCAGTCTCCAAGTGTTGTTCATGGCCTCCTATTGTGGGTGGACTACCTCCTCCTGACAACAGCTGAGTGCAACTTCCACCAATACCTGTGAGCAGCACTCCTACAGAAGGCAAAGGGGCCACCACAAAGCAACCACAGATGATCCAGAAGGGCTTCATGGACCCTGCAGCGCTCCCGAGCCTTGCTGCCCTTAAAAGGGAGTATGCTCAAGTCAGCATTTTTTGAGTTAGGAATTGCATTTTCCCTCCCTTTCCTTTCAATCATTTAATTAAATCTTTGGTAAAACAATAACAAACAACAAAACACCCCCGCCCTCCCAGCTTCCATTTCCATGGCAGAAAGTACAGCACATGTTTTGATTAGGCAGCCTCCTTCCCAGCTGTGAACCGAGTGAACTGAAATTCATGAATGTGGCAAGGCCATGAAGAATATGTGCATATTGTACAGTCTTAAGCACACACAGGACTCTGATCATGGTGGCGTGTTTTGTGCCATTTTAATGACGCACAGCTTTGCTAGCTCCTCCCCCCCCCCCCCC
>NW_008794447.1:3577751-3590829 GCF_000699145.1 Aptenodytes forsteri
CCCCCCCCCCCCCCCCCCCGATTTATGTAGGAGGCATAATTATGTAATAAAATTCCTATTTCTGCAGCATTTGCCCCGTACCAACACAGAAATGCAGGCTTTATTATTCTTCCCAGCTGGTAGGCACTGAATTACTAGTGTTTTAACCCTCTTTGCACTAAACCCTCAGTTTGATTTCTGACTCGCAACAGCAGGAGAAACAGCCACTGATCATTTCTGTTCTCTCCACTTGTGAGGTTGATTCTTATAAAATTCCTATTTCTGCAGCATTTGCCCCGTACCAACACAGAAATGCAGGCTTTATTATTCTTCCCAGCTGGTAGGCACTGAATTACTAGTGTTTTAACCCTCTTTGCACTAAACCCTCAGTTTGATTTCTGACTCGCAACAGCAGGAGAAACAGCCACTGATCATTTCTGTTCTCTCCACTTGTGAGGTTGATTCTTGGCCTTTGAGATCATTTTTATCAGCTCATAAAACACCTGCTTGTTAAGGATCCAATCTATTTCCTGGGGAAACTTTTAGTCATTGTGGTTGAGTTGCTTCCAGGGCTAGTATGCCTCAGCCTCGGGACAGAACTACTTGACCCGGTTTTATATTGTGACTGCACTGAGAAAGATGGCACGTACTTTTGCCCTTTTGCAGCATGCAACTGAGCAGTACGTTACGCTGCTCTGCTGACTACAAGGCCTCCGTAAAGGTGAGACCCTAGGTATGTGATTGATACTGAAAGGGTAACTTCCTTTGACATCTTGGTTTCAGTCCTTGAAAGAGCAGGGGCCACAGGCTCACACAACACATCTTCCCTTGCTGTGAGGAGCCTGGTTGCTACGCAGTCTTTGTTTCTGAATAGCAGGGCATGGGCTTGCTTTTCAGTACCCTGCTTGCTGTTACTCAGGGGCGCAGTCATTTTGGAAGAGCTGTTAAGCAAAATGTCGACTGAAATATCACTGAGATAGGAGCTAGTGGCCAACACACCGTATTGGTGTCTCTTCGACCAAACGGAGTGCCCTCTCTGTTGTAGAGGGGGCATCCACACCCAGACAGCAAGATGGTGATCACCCAGAAAGAGGAGGCCTCTCTTGCATTCCCAGATTTACGCTTTCAGCCAAAACATTAAAGACGCTTCATACAATGAAGGTTTCTGAGCCAGATGCTGCCAAGTTTATGTCTGAATGGGCGAGCGTTTACAGTTAATTACCAAATAACCCCTCTTGTGGTACTGGAACTCCCACAGATGATTTGGAAAGGGATCAGGTACCTGGGAACGTGCATGCTACTGGAGCAGCCTCAAGCAAGATCACGTCTTGACATCTCCCTCTGGTGCCTAGCACCAGAGACCAAAGCATGCCCCAGGACAGCTGGGCAAGGAGGTACAGGGGTGCTCACACAGCTCCTCTCCCCGTGCTGCAGAGCAGAGCCTGTTCCAGCCCTGATAACGCTGTCCTGGAGCCCCGATTCTTCCACGCCTGGGAGAGTGAACTGCCAGCTGAGCTACATCACGTCTGACCCCCGTACTTCCAACTCTCCCTACAGTGCAGCGACTCCCAGAGCCTTCCTTCCACCCTTCCTCATTGCAGTGATTCTGCCAGGTCAGCTAGCAAGGGGGAACAGGATTTGGTTCCTCGATGAGGTACTTGTTACAGAGAAAATTAGCCACCAGCAGGAGCACGCCCGGCAGCAGAACCTGAATTCTGCAGGCTTCAGAGCAGAATTATGCCCCAGCGTTGTGCATCTGTATATCATTTCCACAATTACGATTCACAGCAGCTTTCTTACTAGAGAACATGGCTGTTGCCACTTTAACAATACTCGTTCATCAACCCTGACTGACCTTCATTCGCAATCTCCCTGAGCGAGTATTTCCAGCTACCTGTCTGTGGTTGACTTGAAACACCCAGCAGCCTAATTCTGGGATACAGATACCTCTCTAACTGTTTATTCACATGGAGCTGTGAACACGATACATAATCTTCCTAATAATCTGCACTGAGTAAGGCGTGCTGAATCACTGTCTTAGTTTTTCTGTAGGCAAAAATTTTCACAGCCTACCACGAGCACAGTGTAAACAGTTCCACAACAGCACAGACCAAAAGAATAACCTTAACACGAAGGAAGGAGGGGTGCTTTATTATCATGACCCGAATGCAATGAGGAAAAACAATGAGTTGAAGACAAGACCATCTTCCCCCAACCCTGACCCCTGCACACTGACTAATCTGCTCAGCCTTACTGCTTCCACCAGCTCTCCTCCAGGAGGGCTAATGGGGAAGACAATGCCGTGTTGGTTAGTGGTGTCCCGGGCCATTTGTGCTGCTAGTTAATGGAGCTGTCATCTGCTTATCCTGGATCGGGTGCTATAAATACACTTTGGCTTTCATCAGCAACCTCAGTTAACAAAGTTCCCCACAGCATGGAACTCCAAAGAAATTCTGCATTCTTAAATAAAGTTATAGAGAGAGTTGTAAAATCTTCAGCTCACCTCTCCTTTCATTCCTGTGACCATTTGTTTTTGTTATGTAAAAGTGTTTAACTGGGGGAGGAGGGAGAGGAAAGAAAACTTTTTTAAAAATTAAGACGACAAATTCTGCTCTTTCTCATTCCACAGCTTCCCCCATAAACACACACTTAAGTAAAAGGTGGGTTGTTGTTTTTTTTTTTCCCCCTGAGCTGTGCCACAAGAGATAGTGTGAGACTGGGGAACAGGCAACAGAAGAAACGATGATCTGACCTTTGCCTGTAAACAGCTTGGGAGGGGTGGGGGGGGAGCTCAAGAAGGTTTTTCCTCCTGTGGAGCTTCAGGCAGCCACAGGAATGTATCTCTAGGAACAGGCTGGCTGCGTAAACTGGATAGAACAAGCTCAGAGCAGTGTTGCAGCTTGCTCTGACGCCACGTCGGAGGGGGAGAGGGAGAGGGAGGGAGAGTCTCGGCTACAGAGGCAAGCAGCTGCTGCGGGGCTGCCGCTTGCACCCTCAGCAGTAGCAAGGCACAGTGCAAATTCTGGCGGAGTCCGCAGCAGAAAGGGGGGACCAGCTACCGAAAGAATGGCAGGCTTTATGTTTCTGTAGCTGCTGCATCTCGAATCCGTGCGCTGGAGCAGCGTTTGTTGCCAAGGCTTGGCTGCGGTCATGAAGAAGCTTGGGTAGGGCTGGGATCAGGCCGAGACATGAAGCTGTGTCCCTCAATAAGCAGGGCTGGGATAGCAACATTTCCACTTTCTAATGATAAGTCTTATGAACTTTGTAGAACAGGAAGATCAGTGTGTGGGTGTATTTATGTTGAAATTAACTTAAGTTTAATCACATACAGCAAATAGTTGGTTTTCTGTCTACTTTAACAGAGTCTGTTTCCTCCAACAAAAGTACTTGCCTGAACTTGAACATTAATTCAGATTAAGGTAGGATGTGAAACTAAAGCACAACTGTTGATCCTGAAGAACTGCAACCGTGGGTATTTCCCTGCGGAACAAGAATATCTTGATCCATTTTGGTTTAGCTTAGCTAAACTGGATGACAGTGTAAGTCACACTTCTGAGGTCCCCGAAACCATCAATTCCTTGCATGGCTAAATTCTTATTAACAGATGTAATTTCTATTACATACAGTTAATGAAGTAGGATTTTTTTTTTTTCTTTTGAAGTGGTAAAGAAAAAGGAGATTTTACTACTCTAACATTTTACTGTAGAAGTTCAGATTTATTTTGTTGGGGTTTTTGTGTGGGTGGTGGTGGTGGGTTTTGGCTGAAGAACTGCCCACACTTGCGGGTGCAGTTTGACCTGCTAAGAGGGTGCAGTTGCTGCTGAGTTTGGTTAGGGCTAGGGCCCACTGTGCAAGGACAGCAGCTGACATCCGTGGCTCTGTTCTGGGATGTCTAACCTCCCCACTTCTTGGCCAGGCCAAAGTGAACGTACATACTGCCAATAAGCAGTGTTTTATGGCATGGAGCTCCTAGTTTTATACTGCCGTTACTTGACTTAACTTCCACGGAGGCAACATTGTTATGAAATAGGGAAAGCGCAAGGCAAATCAAATCCAGCAGTTCTTAGATGGAGCCCAGTGGAATGGTTTTTCCTCTCAGTCACACTACGGAAACTCTGGAGCATCCCTGTACAACAGGCCCCTGCAGATACAGACTTACACTGGTACTAATGACTTTCAACTTGGTCCAGATGTTTAGAACACCCTCCAGGAAGATAAATTTATATTCATTCTACAGATCCCATTGACGATACGACCTGATGCACCAAGAATCTAAATGACATGCCCAAACCTATAAAAGCCAGTAGAGAGAAGGTAAGGAATACCTAGTCTCTTACGGAAGACAGAAGAAGTTATCTGAACTCTACACTGTCAGTTCTATGCATGTTCCATATAAAAAAGCCAAACAAACCCACCAAATTATTTA
The DNA here is from genome assembly GCF_000699145.1 of Aptenodytes forsteri. Lineage (NCBI taxonomy): Eukaryota > Metazoa > Chordata > Aves > Sphenisciformes > Spheniscidae > Aptenodytes > Aptenodytes forsteri. The sequence continues at coordinate 3,582,157 of NW_008794447.1, forward strand.
TATTATTTTAGTTCTTCCCAATCTGGAAAGCAAATCTAGTAATTCAAATATCTTTTCTTTCAACGTACAAATGTTAAAGATCTGGTTAAATAGTATATATAAGCAATGCTTAGCTTTTTCATTAAGCGGGACTACAATCAAAGTTTTTATATTGTAAGTATATTTGTGTGCAAATACATTTCTCCTGCAATGGTTAATCTGCAGGAAAGAAGAAGGTAACGTGTGTAATTAGCACAAATGTAATCAGCATAAAATGATGGGAAACGAAGACAAATGAAAATGCTTTCGAAAGGCTGTTGGTAATGGCGTGCTATTTCAGATAAAGATTTTTTCCATGCTTCCCTTCCAGGTTAGATTGCGATTTCTCTCTCAATAAGTTTAAAAAGCCTGGGCCAAATTCTTCCTCAGCGTAATTCCACTTGGATTGATTATATCAGGATGAATTTAGCCTAGTGCTTCAAAAATCATGCTTCATTTCTTTCTCAGGTAAGTCTGAATATAAATTATGAAACTGAAGAATGAGACAGAGCAGAGCTAAGTAACTTGAAAAACAATGCATCTCATCTTTCTGGCTTTAATCATGCAAAACTCCAACACGAGCTGTACCCAATTAGAGGTAGGGTTTTTCTTCCCTTTTTAAGACCCACATTACCTGTTTCTTTTCTCTGTTTCACACTTGCTATTCTTACAATTAACATTTGTAAGCACTATAATGGAAATACATTAAAGATGAAAAAAAAAAATCTTTTTCAGAATGCCTTTTTGGCTGTTTGTGAATTGCCAGCTTCACTGCAGTGCTACCGTCAACTTCTACTGTAACTGCAGACTCATTGCACAGAAACAGCCTGCTATAACATAGTGACACTGTGGTTACCCAGCACTAACTGGCAGGCAAGTTTGGGCAAGTGCTGTCTCCAAAACAACTTTTACTACTTATTATTACTCTGTCTTTTTCAAAATATAGTTCACAAGATTTCATGTCAACTATGTCCTCTTAAAGACCATGGTTGTCAGCTTGTTTGTCTTCTCCTTTTGTCTTATTTATTTTACAGAAAATGTGAAGCCAGAGCATGTAATGACCACTTACATAGCTGGAGTTTATTATGTTACCAGAACTGCAAAAATTTAAAAAGGCTTTAAGCATTAGAACTGAATTTTCTTCCCAGCTGTGTGAGGATATCCTACTGACAGGCATGTGTTTAAAAAAAAAAAACAACACACAAAACCCAAAACCAAACAAATCCAAAACAACCAAACAAAAGCAAAACAAAACAAACCCAAAACCACTCATTAAAAATATTTACAGACTTCAAAAGAACTGTTCAACTGAGAATCAAAAGGTGCCCCACCACCACTTTTAACTTTTTTTTTTTTTAAAATTCTGGCTGATGTACAGGCAGATAATGAACAAACTTGAAATACCCAAGATAGCTATTAAGTTTTTAAGGAACGATGGTGAAATAAAAATCACTTCTGAAAAGTTTTTTCCAAGTCATTTAAGTTTCTTCTCAGTGCTATATCGTGTTTTTCCCTTCCACTACGAAAAAACAGACACATGTACAAACTCACACATGAAAAAGTGATCTCTGTAGGAATCAAGATGAAAACCGAGACCACAGGAGGCGAGGCAGTAACACAAAGAGCACAACAGAGAAGCGTACTGGGCTAACGACTGCCCTCTGCTACGGTCCAAACAGGTGGCTCCTCACTCTGAGCCCACATTTGGTTATTTGGGCTGAAGCGGATAAAGAGTACGCAAACTTCTGCTGGTGCTATTACACACAGCGGTGGCAGGGAGGAACCGGCTCCGCTCCAGCGCACGTCCCCCAGGAGGGGAAAGCCACAGAGGGGCAGAGAGCGGGAAGGGGATTAAGTCCGTAATGCTTCTGCATTTGCAGTACACACCAAATTCTGGCAGATCAGATTTCATCGCTGCTCTAGTAATCAGGGCCTACATTTGCCATTTCACCTAGACAGAAGCCTAAAACACAGAAACTATGTTCTGTAGTTCCAGAGATGGGCAGCGTGTGCCCTTCCCACCTTAATAAACAGGGCATATCATCAAAGGCCCTTCTGGAATGGGGCTGAAGTTGTTTAAACTATCGCTCCTTCTGTCAGATTTACATTTCCCACACTAACCTTCACCTAGTTTATTGCCAGGTGCCTTTCTGCCAAACGGGAAGTTTTGCTTTGAAGGCCCACTCTAAGAAATCTAGAGGGGCAGTAAAGTTAATGCAGAAGCCATGACAACAAAGGGATAAACTGAAGTGACTGCTCCCATAGGAAAAAAAAAAAATAGCCTGAGAGTAGCTGTCCAATGAGGTTTGCTGCGTGAGCATAAGGAACAGGCTGGGAAGCTGCAGAATATAAAGAATTCCTGCTGTGTCTCCCCCAGTGCGTCTCCTTTATATTCCAGGGTGTTCACTAAAACAGTTTCTGAATGCATTAGCTTTTCACATCTGGAGACGCGGGTTCAGTCGTGCATTAGCCTATGTGTCTCCATTTCTTCCCTGAAGAAAAAAGCGTACCCATAGACGAGCAGGTATCCAGAGGAACCCCGCAATAATGGTCATGGAAAATAATGCACCTTAACTTCCCAACAGATAGAATCCTGCTACAGGTTTTCAGCATCTCATATTTTCTTGTGAACTCCACACAAGCTGTAAAAATCTTTTAGTCTTTGGAACAGCTCTTCTGAACATGAGAATGTACAACCATAGAGAAGTATGGATGAATATTTAGGAGATATAAAGTCACACTTAGGGCACGAAACCGCTTACCAGCTCACAGCTACCGAAAAGAGGAGCTCCCACATTCTCTTGCCATCTCCTGTCTCTCACTCCTCCCAGCCATAGCTCACAAAGCTTACTCTGTGTTGCATTGATTCTTGTCATATCTGCCAATGAGCCATTTTAACTTGTTAAAAGGGTAGAAAGCTGGGGGGGAGCAGAAAAGCTACATGGATTTCCAGTTGTTTAGGGAGTTAAAAAGGGGAAAAAAAAAAAATCTCCTGAGATGGCCTAACAATTGACAAAAAGGTGAGGAAGTAGAGACCAGGAGAAGCTGGAAATGGTGGGGAGAGAAACTCGCACACAGAGAAAGTATTTCTCTTCTTGCCAGGTTTTTCAGCAAGCCATCTTCAAGCCTTTCAGAGAAGGTTTGAAACCAACAGGAAAAAAAGCTGCTTGCTGTGCAACTGTGGAAAACTGGGCAATTGTGGGTGCAGACCAAAACTAGGAATGGGCTCAACCAGGGATTAAAACAAGTTAATAGACTGTAGATCCATCAATTGTTTCTAAACAAGAAGGTCTTTGGTTGAGGAAATCCCTTGACCACTGATTATCAGAAACTGAAAGGATATAAGGCAGGATATAAGGAAGATCACTCTCTGCCCCCTTGGGATCTGCTAATGGCCACTACCAAAAATCAGAAGGCCAAATACAATTTGGCACCAAAGCACCCCAGAAGACACCGATTTTAACAAGTTGTGTCCCATCCAGAAAGGCCAGCAGACCTGCATTAGCTAGCTGAAGCTGTTTCCAGAACAAGGCTATTTTCCAAGCATGGATCAGAGCTAGACATAACCACTGCTGACTTTTTCATGCAAAGGTGACTATTTCACCACTGAGCCTCTTGAAAAGGCTTTCACACGACTATGCCACAAATACTTGAATATATTGTCATATATTTATTATATGCCTGGTTTTGCTCTATCTTTGGGCACCACCGTCAAAGTCCTTACACTTCAGTGGATGTTTCCCCACACTGAGGGTTCAGCCAGACTAAGCGCTTTGGAAACTCCTCTTGGAAGGTTCCCCAGTTCTTCTATACAGGCTTGACTGACAAAACCAGTGTTGTATCTCTTCTAAGGGTTGGTAATCAGGCTGCTTACCTCCTCTTCCAGATCATTAGTACTGTTATCGTTCAGTATAGTAGTATGACCCCCAAGGTGCTCTGCTGTTAACTTTTTCCCAGGATGACAAACCAGCCTTTTCCCCTGGTAAGAATTTGCAATTTCTTGGCTTCCTATCTAGAATAGTTTTTAAACCTGTAGTATAAGACTCACCCCGTGACTACCAGCTTTCCCTAATAGCCTAAACCTGTAGTATGACTATAAGACTCGCCCCGTGACTACCAGCTTTCCCTAATAGCCTCTTCTGAGAAACTTTAACAAAAACCTTTTAGGAGCGTAAATAAGTTACAGTATATCTAACATTACTCCCATTATTCACTATTTTAACTTTTTCAAAGAATTCTAATATATTAGACAAAGTTTACACTTACAGAAAGCTATGCTGGTTTGCGCCTCGGGTACTTTATAATGACATCTGTAATGACTTTCTCAACCATTTTCTTAGGTACTTAAGTGAGGGTCATGAGTATAATTCCCTGGATCACCCTTATCATCTTTCCCACCTCAGTAAGAAGAACATTGGCAATCTTCCAGGTTCTTCTTATTATAGCTGTAATGATAAATTAAATCACATTTATTTTGGGGTTGTTTTTTCCTGGGAGGTAATTCAGCTAATACTAAAGAAATTAACTACTGACTTCAGAGATTAATGTAGGCCAAATATTAAAAATATTAATACTCTCTACATTTACACACACATATCAGTCAATCTCAGACTGCTTTAAAAACAAAGCCAGTATCTTTATCGCCATTTTGAAGACAAGGAAAATGAAGCACAGACCAGGGCATTATGGGCCAAAGCTACAAGCAGAGTACAAGTCTCATACTTGTATCATTATCTGCTAAATCATGTGATTCAATAAGGTCTTATTAACAATAAAAGTATCTCTACTCCTGCCAACTCTTTACCTTTACCAAAAGGTAATGCTAAGCTCAGGAGGTATCCCTCTGTATGGAAGACCAGTGTAAAAAGTATTTCACATTCTAATTTTCTCTTCTTAATTGTCCCTTGAGCCTCCTGAGCTATTCAGGCTCATCAGCTCTCCAGTGGATTTCTAATATAATTCTGGAAGAAGTACTCTTTTTTTTTTTTTTAGATATATTTGTCCTTTTAAACTTCCTTTCATCCATCTTGGTCTCTAGCTTTCCTACAAAAGCATATACTTCACTCTACTTGCATGACTCGTGTTGAGTTTATTTCCCCCTCGCCAAGCTATTTCTCTAGCCTGCATAAATATTTGTCCCTTCTCATTTAAGCGTATTTTTTAATTTTCTCTCCTTCTGCTCCTTTCTTTCCCATTTCACTATAAAAGTTGTGTCATCATTCTGTGTGACGCCTTTATTCATATAAACATCTAATCACATTCAGTAGTACCAAACTGATGGATGCAGAGATACCCTGCAGCCATCAGTTCCATGGAGTAAGCAATTAGGTTCTTAATTTTTTTTTCTGGGCCAGATCCTCAAAATGGGCTAAAACAGTCTTTGGCTGCACTGAACAGCTCTAAGAGAGAAGCCGGTCTTCCTCGTATTAAGTCAATGGATTACTCCACCTTTTTTCAGGTTCTTTTTAATTAGTTTCCTCAGTCTTCTATTCTGGTAATGGCAACCTGATATTCTTTCATTTCTCTTTCCTGAAAAAACCCTTCTTGATGCTAGGTATCACGTTAACATTAATAACTTCAGTGTACATAGCATCTTTTATCTAGAAGGATCCCAAAGAGCTTTGGAAACTCTACACATTTTCATTCACTGAAGTGACTCATCCATGAACAGAAGGAGGATATACAGCAGCTGTTTATCAGCACATGGAGACAGGGTGCACAATAGATGGGAGTTGCAAACTGACAATGGAGTGAGAAGTTAGGTAAACAAAATATAATTATTGCACCTGGAATTGGGTTGGACATTACTGTTAACACCCTTTCCTAGGAAAAGTGTCATGGGATAGCTACTACTTGTAACATTTTTCAAATTCTTGAGTAAGCGTTTCATCCAAAATACACAAGGTGAAATTTCAGCTCTTGCTCCAGTGCTCGTGTACCAGGGGAAAAGAGAAGGGAAGCTCTCCTGCATGAAAGCTCCCATGCTGTGGCAAAAGTAAAAGCCAGCTCTACAGCTCACTTCATGGTCCTCCTCCTCCTCGGAATTTTCAAGCTGTGATACAAAACAAGCATCCCAAGAAACGCATTTCAGCGAGCCCCTACCATGCAGGTTTGCAGACCTTCCGGTAGTGCTGTGCTCCTGTGGCCAATGCAAAGGATCCCAGGTCACACACTCACTCATGAGCATATGGTGGCTTACTTGGGACAGCTGATCAAGTTACTTGCTATATGGATGGCTGTCTATCTTATTAGAAGTCAGGATTGGCTACAACAACTCCATGTTTAGGTAGATTCAGTATACCTAAAACATCAGGCTGTAAACCACAGATTCAAAAGCTACTGTGAGCAGCTCTGGCACCCATACAGCAGAAGTGTAGCAAATAGCTCAGGGTGATATCTTGGCCGGTTATCCTAATATAAGTCATCTCTACTTATGTGTCAGACCACTAGGCTGTGTAAATAATGTTGAAGTTGCTTCAAGCTACAGATCAGCCCCCAAGATCAGGCATGCAAGAGCAGTTCTATTCTGCTCCATCCTGTACCTTCCTTAAAAACAGACATTCCACATAAGCTATCCTTTTCCTTTCTTCATCATGCAGTTAACACTACAACACGTGGACATGGACTCAAGGCATTTAAGCTGTAGGTACCCGAGCGTTACGCTTTGTAAGAGTGTCATGCTTTTCAGTAGAATTATCACTTTTCCCTCTCCCCCTGCAATTAGTCATATTAGCGTCTCCCACCAAACAGCGACCTGCCCAGCCTAACAATTTAAAGATGAGATAAGACAGCATTTCACAGTATAGTGTAACCACGTCCTTTTCTGAAGATAGCTACTGGAAGACATAAAACAAGCCATCGAAACGGGCCAGCCATATTCACTTCCAGAATGAAATCTTGCGTTAAAACTCAAGACAGCCTTTCTCCTGAATACTTCAGAAAACTAAAACCAACCCCATTCCAAGGTGGTGTTGTTTGGGGTCCTGACAGATTCCTTACCCACTCCTACAAGCTATGTCCTGTATCATTTACAACCTGTTTACATTAGCAGGCAGATGGAGCCATTATTGCCCTTCTGGCTGATTTTGCTGTCTCTTTAAACTCTTCTTGAGATGCTGCACTTGCTATCACTGCTTTGATCCAGAGACTGACAGCACACTACTTACTGCCGCAGCTTTACTGTCTGTCCTGGAATTTTTATCCCTGCCGTTTCTCTACTTTATAGTCCTTCACACTGAAACACTCCTGCAAGGGAGCTCCTGGAATCTTTTATGCAATGCATTACTTTTCCGCGGGTAAAACCAACCTGCATTTTTCTATAGGGTTTGTTATGTGCCAGTATTACAATATTCATTGCCCACACCGTGTCTTGGACATGCCAGTCCAGTCTGTTCTGCAATAGCATCAGAGTCTCCTGCTGCCGGACTCTCTTCTACTCAGTTTTTAAAATCTAGTAAAGAAGGAAGTTTTGATTGTCACCTATGAACATTAGTGAACAAACCGTTTTCACTTGTTTATACTCCAAGGCAGGATGGAAACACACTGAGGAAGCCCAGTCAGAGTCTTCCACACTATGACTAGTGTTGAATCTCAAGCCGTAAAAAATAACTTCCAAATTAAGGATATTATTATACACTGAAAAATAAAACTACTCAGTAGAATAAACGTGTATATCTTCTATCCATTTAAGTTATTGCTGCCAGAGCTTTTCTTCAGATGTGAAGGAAATATGTCATCCCCTAAACTGGCCAGTGTGAAATGATGCTTACAAATTAAAAATGTACAAGATCCACAGCTTATCAGGAATAATAAAACCTATTTCCAACTTGCAGCTAATACTACATCTACCTTGTATTATTTCTCTCCTAACAGCTCCTACCTTAAAAAAAAAAAAAAAAAAAGGCAGCTAGTCAATCTTAGGCGAGGACATGACAAGTGACACACATTTCAATAGGATTTAACAATAAACAGCCACCTCAACAAAGAGAAGCCTTCCCCCACCTCCCCACTAAAGCAGAATCAGACAAGAAACTAAGTGAGACATGTTAACAGAGAAGCACTCCAATTAACGTGTTACAGCTCCTTTAAAGCAGAGACCAAAGGGGGCTGCTGCTCAGGATGCTGGAGGATGCAGAGCAGTAATTGTCACTTAGGCACTTAACTCCCCGCCGCCCGGCTCCCTCGCAGCCTGGTTTATCTCTCGCCAATTACTGCTGTCATTTGCATTTCAATGTGTGCCATCAGGAGCCAGGGCAGAGGCACCAGCCACGGGAAACACAGCAAAGCCAACCGCTTCTTGAGGCAGGCTGATGCCACGCCATGCAATTTGGGCGCAGGGCCTCCTGGCAGCCCGCTTTTTGCTGGAAGGGGGGGCTCGGGGAACCGGCAGAGCGACGGCTGGCGTGCCTGCGCCCACCCCGGGCTGGCGGCGGCGCCGGGGGTTGGAAAGACACCCCAGTGAACACCGAGAGCCTGCAAGAGGCCACGGAGGAAGTTTTCGGGAGTTCACACGTGAAAGACGCGTGCCGGGTACAAACTGCGCAAGCCTTGTTTCTGATGCATCGCCGGATGATGCGTTCTTGCGTTTCCCACTCAAAATTCATTCGCGCTGCAGAGCTGCATGACAGGCATGCGTACTTCACTCCTGTTATGTTA
>NW_008794447.1:3591238-3598967 GCF_000699145.1 Aptenodytes forsteri
GGGGGCTCGGGGAACCGGAAGAGCGACGGCTGTCGTGCCTGCGCCCACCCCGGGCTGGCGGCGGCGCCGGGGGTTGGAAAGACACCCCAGTGAACACCGAGAGCCTGCAAGAGGCCACGGAGGAAGTTTTCGGGAGTTCACACGTGAAAGACGCGTGCCGGGTACAAACTGCGCAAGCCTTGTTTCTGATGCATCGCCGGATGATGCGTTCTTGCGTTTCCCACTCAAAATTCATTCGCGCTGCAGAGCTGCATGACAGGCAGGATTTGTGTACTTCACTCCTATTATTCTTTAGTACTTGTACTCCTGTAGCACCTACAAGCACCGGCTGCGCATTAAGGCCCACGATGCTAGGTGCTGTAAGAAGCAGAACAGAAGCAGCCTGCGTCGCACACCCTCTGTGTAAGAATGACGCAGGAGGTATACAGGTGAGAGTCAGAAAGCGCTCTCCAAAAAGGAGAGGGACGGGGTGGCTTTGCTGCTGTGAAAGAGATCTGCCTCAGAGGATGGCAATGAAAGGTCCTTTCTTGAAAACGTAACGAGTGAGAAATGGAGCCTGCAATATGGGTCCAGTAGATGTAGAAGACAATCTTTAAGGAAAACAAGGACAAGGCTGGGAAGGACCTTAGGCATAAAAGCAGTTATTTTGTGCCTGATGCAAATAGCAAAGAGAGCACACAGTGAGGTTATTCAAACAGCATGGGTCATGTTCAAAGAAACATGAATGAAATGTTGATGAAATTATATATATATATATATCCCTGCTGCCGCATTCTGCATGAGAAAGAGGCAAAGGCTGGGAAAAGTATGTCACAATAATTGAAAAGTGACATTATGAGAGCTTCAACAAGAGCTTGTTGAGATGTCCAGAAACAAAACTAGTATCTTCAGCAAGATAAACGTGTATCAGCTCAGTTGTCTTAGACGGAGAACTACAGGCTGTGGCTAAGCCACTTCCATGAAAGAAGCCAGAATTAAAGGCCAACATTTTAACTTGGAAGAAAAGGAGGTGGTGTATCACAAAGGAGCAGACATGAAGGTCATGTGCTATGGACAGTGGCCCAGATTTTTTTCCCGCACATGTGATTGCCCTGATACGAGGTACAGAAGGAGACAAAGGATGCCTGCACAGAAAGCTTGAGTGGAATGAAGAGGTTTCTCTAAAGCACAAATTCAAAAAAGCAATCACAGAGAGGAAGAACAAAGAGTGGACAGAGTCATGGGGGACAAAGGAATCCCTACCAGGGAACGGAAAGCATACTTGAGCAGGTTGAAGGTACTGGATTGGTCAAGGAGGAATGAGGATGGAACAAGGGTTCTCAGCTTGTCGGCTAGGGAACGGTCATGATACGCATTGGTGGTGTGCTATTACTTGACTGCACAGAGCTGGGAGTGGATGCGAGAGGGTCTAGGATGAGACTGGGGAGGCTGGAAATCCAGAGGGCAACTGCTGACTGCATACTCGGTGGAAGAGAGATGAAAACACAGCACTTGCAGCTATTCATACCTGTTGCTTTGCTTCCTAGACAGTGCAGCTTAAGACAATATCACGTAAGTTCATCAATACTTGATGGATTCCCTTCGCTAAAGGTTGAAGCCTGCCTATTTGCAAAGTATCACAACTGAAATTTACCACCCAGCTTTAGAGGGGCTTCAGCTCTTTAAACAATCCAGGTACTTAACAGTATTTGGAGTTCAGGGATCAGTCTTCCTAGCTGACAGAAAAGTCAGCGTCGCCTCCATTTGTCAGCCCGCTCTGTGACATCTCGTCACCACATGAGGTACAGCAGATACCCAAGGAGAGGGAAGAACTGCTCTAGCTCGATCTAATTCAACATGGCCTCTGTAACTGAAATAGGTTTTCTTCTGATTTCTGCAGCCAAAAAGAATCAGATGTACAGAACCATTGGTTTTATTGGCTGACAAGATGCATTTCCATGGGTTTTCCCATGAGCGAAGGAATTAAAAAAAATTCTGTGGGCAACTCAGGCTGTCCACCCACTGCACAAATGGAGTGGGATACAAATAGCCAGCAAGTGCAGAACCAATGCTACCTCCTACTTGAAAGTGTGCTAAGGAAAGGTTGTTTGTCACTGCTTATTTTCCCCTGCCATCAAGACCTCTCTCCTTGGAGAAAAAGGAAAGGATATTTAAATAAATAAGCCAAGCAGCTTCTAAAAAAGTAAGTAGTTAGAGCGTGAACTATGGTTAATTGAAAGCCAACACAAAAGTAATTTGCCCTTTCTTTTGTTTCTTTTTAAGTGTTTTTAAATGCTTTTTTTTGGCTGACTGTATATTTGAAACCCTCTGTATTAATAAGCTGATCAGTTACTGGCTCCCTATCTGCTAAACTGAGCCAACAAACTGCTTTTTTCTCTTTTGTCTCCAAGCCAAAAGAAACTTTTATGGGGAATAAGTTCTCCCCCTCCCCCTGCACTGAGTCACAACACAATGGTGATTTGGAAACCTTCCATTTATCACCAGGAAGAAAAATGCTAAGCCAGACAGCAAATAAGGGTTTGAAACAGGGTCTCTGGAACAAAAGCTCCCACCACCACAGTCCGCACAACTCCTGACTCAGGCATTCCGCCTCTGACCACCGCCACTGCACAGATAGTGCTATCCTTCGGTTTCACTTCATATTGGCTTGGCTGACCTTGTGTTCTCCCGCAATTATGTATTATTAAAGTATGGCTTATTCTGCTACAAAATGTAATGCAGCCTTTTGTTTCTTGATTTATCAATCTGGTTCTGCCAAACTCAAAATCTGCCTTTGCGAAGTATACATTTTCCCTGTACTTTTAAAAGTGGAACAGTGGTCTGATCCAGGCATCAAATCTGTTAGGTGGAGACGTTGTTCCACAGAGGGAATTTCTTAAGACAAGTTGAATGACAGCTGGGGAAGAAGAGTCTGCTGGAATCATCTGGGATGACTTCACTGACTGACATTGCTTCTCACAGTGACACAGCAAGACAGTCTGGACAATAGCTAAAGACCAAGGCTGGCTCCACATCACTCTGCCCAAATGCTCCACTCCAGGCTTACCCTGTTAAGCCTACCTTTAGCAACCGGTCCAGCCAGCTCTCAGATAGCTAAAAGATATCGGCCATGGAGGGCTCAGCTTCCCATCAGCAGAGCAGCTGAATTAGCGCACATTTGTGGTAGCCTCTGTCACCTCTCATGGAGCTTTGACTAAAACCTGCTGCTGCTCCCCGTGCACCATACACCTGTATGGTGTCCCTACCATAAAAACCGAGGGATGTATGCGCTCCCATCCTACCCAGAGATGACTGCTCCCTTAAGAACACACAGTATCTACCCTCCATGTACCAGCAGGTATGAAAGACTCTCCACATGTAGTTTTCTAGAAGGATGTTAGATCTTCTTAAGATCAGCCTAATTCATTGTTTTAGTATCCATCACCACCATCTTCACATGCACAATACCCCTTCATACCAAATTCTCAGAGAATTATGCTATCTGAACACCAGACAGCATGAACAACAGACAAAACAATAGCTTGACTGGTTAGGTTATGAGAGCTGTATATGGAGTCCTCCCAACTGAGATAGACTATGGCCTTGGCTGTGTTGCAGTAATTATTTGAATGTTAAACTATAAAAAGCAAGAAAAATTCCACTGAAATCCTAGACCACTTTGAAGTAGAATGCACAATACAGCCGGTTTCCTTTCTGCCTGCCCCACATCCCCAAACAAATACAATGAGTCAGACAGTATGAAAAATCCAGCTCTCAGATTAATATTGCATATAGTCTTCTAGAAGTCTATAATAAGAAAAGCACAGGCAGAATCACAACAAATAACTACATAGTTTTTTAACCCACACAGGACAAAACACTGCTCTTTTGGGACTGTGATTTAGTGTTGCATCAGAGGCAGAGCTCCTTCTCGTGCATGCATGTCCACACATCATCTGAAACAGCTGAGAACGTATACATTTCAGTTTCCTTCCCACTGGTCAGTCAATTTAATTAACAGCAATCATTAATTGCTACAGCAGGCAGAAGTAACCTGACTATAATTTACACCTTGACAGTAAGCAATCAGCCAGATTTCCAGAGGCAGACAGCACTCACCAATCTTGGAACTTAACTGAAGTTTGGGTGCTTGGCACCTACGGGGTTGTCTTTCAGTTTCAGACTTGGCCTGCTTTCCAGGATTTCTCCCTGCCCCCCCATCAGTCTCTTATTTTGTGGGTCATCAGCTCTTTCTTTTGCTTGAAGTTCCCCCCGCCATTTTCTGCTCTTCTACATCTGTGGTTCATTTCCCCCTTCTTACATCTACTGTTGAAACCCTTAGAGCTTATCTTCCATGTAGTGTAGCTCAAGCTGTAACTAATATAGCTTGACAGTATACAATTGATGTAGGACTCTAGCTTGAGCTAAGTGTTGTCTGTAGCCAACCTATCTGGACCAAAGTCACAGGCTAAAGCCTGTCTGTTACAAACACTGACTGAACGTGCTACCAAGATCTAGCTATTTAGTGCTATTACTCTAAACACTTCAACTTAATAATATTTTGCAATGTAGCACTGATGAGAACGAGGCCACCCTTGGAGGAGTTCGCAACTCAGAATGTAGGTATCGTGACCTCCACTGCAGTGAAGACACAGTTTGAATATTGATCTCCGTAATTAAGCCCTTCTTTCACATGTTATTCCAGTTCTGCAGAAATAGGATTAGATGGAGGTGGAAGATGTTGATGCTTATGGAGCATATGGAGGGCGTGGAGGCAAAAGCAGCACTAAACACAAGCCTCTGCTACATGCTTCAACTCCCTCACTGCCAATGTGTTCAGTTCAAGCAATACTTGCTACACATAGCAGACGAAACATTTCTTCAATCCCAACAGTTAATGCATACTCATAAATGAAGAAGATGCCTTAATAACTCCAAATCCCATAAGCAAAGCAGTACACTACACTGTAAACTCTATTAAAAGAAAATTAAGGATGTCAAGTCAAACCCTGGGAAAGGCTCAATGTAATTTTTCACCCACACGTACAATACTTGGCTACCAAATCTGTGAAGTAGCAAGTGCACCAAGTACACCTTTTTAAAGCTTCTCTTTTTTTTTTTGTTTTCCCCAAATGTACAGTTCAGCAGAAAATGCTCCTGCTTTTCATCATCTAGTTCCCTGTCTCAAGGGGACTCAGGAAAATTATTTTTTCCTAGCAAACAGAAGTCTATAAGAATTTCCAAGTCAACCACATATAGTACACCAACTTGCTTTTCTTATGGAAGAACAATTCCAGCACTGATACTCTACTATAAAATACTTCATTCAGTAATTTTCAAACCTGGGTGCCTGAAGTTAGGCTTCCAGAAGTTCCCAGAAGTGTACTTAGGCACTTAAACAAAAGTATTTGCCTGGAAAAAGTATCTTGCACTGTTGGAGCAGGGAGAGACAATGAAGTGCAGCATTCTTTTCTCCTGCCTCGACAAACAGTCCAGCCTCACTACACCCATCCCAAATGCATTGCAAAGGGCTTCTATGAGGTTTTGGGGGGTTTTTTGCCTTTTTTTTTTCCCCCACTGCATCACAGATTACGTTCACTCTTCTCAAGCACTCTCTTCTCTAGGAAGCTACTTCTCTTCGCATTCAAGGCTCTTCATAGCCTCTCTCTTCCTCCCAAATCACATTTAGACCTTCACCTCTGATCAGCCCATGGCAGACACTGACCCCTCTCCACTCATTATACTGTCAAACAAATCTCTTCAAGCTCTTTCATGTGCTCTCCTTCATGCCTGTCAGAATCTCTCCATGAACTCTTGTAATTCCTCCAGCGTTGGGATGGAGAACGTACTGAGATCATTGCTATCCTGTTGTTCAATACCCTGTCACTGCTACTTTGCTTTCTGCCTGCTATCCATCTGTTGTCTCTTTTTATACCTGGAACACAACTGTCTTTTTGTACAGCACCTAACGTAAGAGAGCCCTGGGCTTTGGCTAAGCTCTTCGTACTCGGGTAATACAAGAAAGTTAAAAGCAGCAGTAACAGGGAAACTGCAGAAAGATTTAATAGATTTGACCACTTACACCACTAACCTGTGGGAGCACATACTAGTCCCATTACCTGTGCTGACCTTCATCAAAAATAGTTGCATGAAAGCTTCAGAAATCATCACTGTCATTATCACCTCCTCTACCACTTGGGCAGTGGCCTTTTTACCTTTCTTCCATTACTGCTAGAAGGAATGGAAAAAACTCTGCTGCCGGAATTCCTTACCCTGGTCCCTGAGGGCAGGTGTGTTTTCTTCTTCTCCTTCAGCGTATTTATTATTTCCTCTACTGTGCAAGGCTATTTCCAAACACATAGAAAGGAAGAGTTGCTCTCCCTAGCAGATGATAATCCAAAGGCATACGGAGGACCCATCAAGCTAGCATAACAGTGATGGCCTACTAAAGCCCAAGCTTTGGTATGCGCTTTTGAAGAGCATAGAAACTCTCAGAGACACAGAACTGTCTGTCAGTCCTGGGAATGGACTATGTAACTACTCCATCTTCATTGCCATCTTCACCCATGCTAGCTATAGTAAAGCCAGGATAAATCATGCTAGTCTATACCACAACGACAGCTTCTTGTTAACGTGTGAATAGTTTTGACTTTCCTCTGGCTGGTCCAGGGCACATGTTGACCAGTAGGATCATGCACATGTAAAAACACATGCTCCGATCCCCTTTGTTTTGTGGCACAGCTGCACTCAAACTGACAGCGTGTCAATGTTGGCATCACTGGCAGAACAAAGGAGACAAAGGCTGACACAGGAGAGGGAGACTTTGTTGGGCTCCTGAAGCAGCAATGTTAAAAAAAAAATATCAAACTTTAGGAAAGGATGCACCTGGACCAGGAGTAATTTTTAAAGGAGGAGGCTCTGCCCACCTGGCATCTGTGAAATTGAGGACTCACCATTCATAAAACCCAGTGCTTCCTTACAGCTTTGTGCAAGAGAGCGTGGATTTGGTGAACAGAGACGGATCCAGTGGCTCATTTCCTATGGCACTACAGCCCTAGCAATGCACATATTGCCTTATCTCTTTGTAAACAAGCTAAACTAGGCTGGGCTAAGCGTGCAGGAAAGTACACTAACCATGAGTGGATTTAAGGCTCTTGGCACTAGACACAGTCACTTGGTTTAAGTGGCACGTGTCTTAATACTAAGGCTCATGCTAAGCAGTTGCAAATGGATGTGGCGGGCACGCTACACTCGGCACTGAGTTTAATGCAGGAAATTGCATATGATCCAATACAGCAATGTACTAAATGATCTCAGAGGCTAAAAATGCATATTGGGGAATGAAATCTCTGATCTTCTTCCCCCCCCCCATCCCCAACTCAAGAGTGCCCAGAACAGCCTTTGTATAGTCTCATCTTCAAACACACCCTGATCTGTGCTTATTTCCAGTACTATCTAACACACAAGGGGCATTTCCAGGGAGACAAAAGGCTGTATCTCCATCCCGAGCAGCTCACAAACTACGACTATGCAGGTAGTGCCACTTCAGTCTCTCAGCATCAGAGCCAAAACTCACTTCTACCCACCCAATTAAAAGTAGTATATTGCTGCGTTTATTTGGGTGTTAGTACAGCAAGAGACATCTTCCTCAGCTGCACCGAAACCGTGCAAGTGACTTTTGCAAATGCCATTGTTCTTAGACACAGGTTTTCATTACACGAAGCCTGCCCGCTGAGAAGTATGTTGGGGG
>NW_008794447.1:3599004-3630692 GCF_000699145.1 Aptenodytes forsteri
GAGAAACCCTCAGAGATCCAAAGTAAATGATTCTTGATTCACAGGGAGGCAGGAAATACAGCTCACACCCAAACAGAGACACTCCTCCATGGCAGACAAGCATCCTGATGATTGTTGGCTTTGTTGTTACAACAGGAAACTCCCCCACCCCGCTCTGCAGCGCTGGATTGTCTGAGGCAGCCACCCGTGTTTTTCTTTTCTGCTTCCCTCGCAGGAGCTATCGGCTAGTAGTTGCTGGAACATGCTGCAAAGCAGCCGAAACGAGAGACGTCTCGGAGATGCAGCATCTTCCACCTCGCTCAAATATCTTCTTTAATTCAAAGGACTGACAGTGAATAAGATACTACAAAAAAGAGATTTCCTGTGGGTTAACACAGCAGAGAGTATAGTACAAAACTTATGATACACCACCATATGGCTTCTGCATTTTTACTAATAACGTAAAACAACATGTACTGTTGTAACTGCAACAACCACAACACTGGTACTGCTTCTTTGTGCTGGGATTGATGTTAAAGTGATTTCTTATTAATTATTTAGGTCTAGCATTATATTAAAAAAACCCCTAAGGATGGAATAATAGTATTTTTATTTAGTTATTTTTGACCTAGAGTACGGTTAAACTGTTTGAGAGCCAGGAGTCCAATTTTTCAGAAAAACTGGGATGTGAAAACTGCTTGCCTTCAAAACAGAAAGCACTACGTCGGCAACCTAATAAAACACCTTTTAAAAGGCGTGGGTTTATACCAAGCAATAGCTGCAGTCACTATTCTGAGCTGAAAAGATGAGACAGAAGCAGAGATCTGTCCTGCTGCAATGAACTGCAAACTTAATCAGGACCCATATCGGTTTGAAATATGTAATCTGTATTGTCCATTTCCCTCCTCCTCTCTGCCTGCGCACAGATGGTCAAAACCTTACAGCTAACCCTGAGCAATGGATAATGAGGTAATAACTCTGCCCAGCCTACAGCCTCTGTGGTTACTTCCAAATTAACATCCAAACTGCATTATCAGACTCGCAACACCAGAAACAAGAGTCTAGTTCACCAGCCAGACCATCTTGTTAGTCAGGAAATGGTTATAGCAGCTACATTTCTGCACCTATTTTTGCTCTTTAAAGTTGTGTATGTTTACAGTAGCCGTACACATCAAACCATCTCTATGTTCCAGCTTCAAGAGAAAAAGAACAACAACAAACAACACTGAAAAAACAAAACCACCCCCCTCCTACCCAGACTTTTCCTGAATACTAATGCTAAAACTATTACAAATGCTAATTTGGTACCAACAACCTATGATTAAAAAAACAATGAAGCACCTCAAGCACATGAATTAAGGCATCATCCTAAAACACGCTCTTTTCATCTTAAGCGAGAAAACCCTTATATATACATCTGGGCCTTTTTTTTTTTTGCTCTCGATGATCTCAAATCTATATTAAAGATGCAAGTCTTTATGTAAGATAATCTAATGCATTTTGGGTCTGAATGAAAGCTAAAGACACCACAGTACTTTTGAAGAGAACCACAGATGAAGCCAAAATCTCAGTTAAGATTTTTTTCTATCGGTAAACACATGCTGAAGGCAATGTCATGGATTACCGGGATGCCTATTGAGTTACTCAAGTACCATTACCTCATATTCAGCACTTCGTAAAGAACATCACTACTTTACATATGCTTTCAGTCCGTAAAGTACTTAGGTAGTGGCAAGGATACACTTTCACAGCACTACTTAGGCAAGGATCTCGAAGTTTTTGTAACACTAATTCATCTTCACAGTTCTTGGTTTATCTCTGTTTTAAAGCATAGCAAACCAAAGCTCAAAGGTCTGATTTCATTCTCCGTGTTGCACCGCTCACCAACGGCAAAGCTTGAAATAAAAACTTTAGCGCTCAATTCCTTTTCATGTGCTCAAACCATCAGACACCACTCCCTCGATACTATATCAAACTTTCTTATTCTGATCTTGTATTCGTGCATAATGTTTAACCTACCTAACATCCTCCATCAACAGAGTGAAAAAGTAGGCAAAACCCCCAAAATTCTTGCAAACATACTGTCCATTAGACCGAAGGAAGAACATATTGCTTGCCCAGAGCCAACTGTTAAACTGCAGGACCTCCCTTTCCCACCCCATCCTTCACTTCTGTCTAAAACACTGAAACGTGTTAGAACGGGGGCAAAGACCTAACCTTGGTCAAGTATGTGGCAAAAACCAGTTCCAGAAAAGGGAAAGAACCCAGAAGGTCCTCCACTCTCACCCAGATCAGAACTTTGCTTTACACAATGTGTCTTTGTCAGATCTTGGTTTTATTTCTGCTAATTCATTATAAATATTAAGTAATTCCCTACATCAATAGTATCCTTGATAGATTCGTAAGTCAGCATTTGATTCTAGTTAAACCCTCCATAGGGACCTTTGGTGAAAAATAAAAGCTCCTCCTACTATCAATAAAAACATTTGTTTCATCTAAAAACCCAGAGATACATGTTTTGGTTTGATGTAATGCTGGGTTCTGGAGCGTGGAGAAGCCAAATAGTAGGTCAGAAATCACTAAGCCAGGAAATTAAAAAAGATTTTTTTCTTCTTTCCATTTGAAAATTGTAGCCACATCAGGTTGATCACACTTTTCAACTGACAAAACAAAACATTTACATTACTTGGCTGATGTTTTCCAATTCACAATTCCATGCAATTAACAATTCCAAGCAATTCCAGCCTCACTGTTGACCGCTAAGCTTACACTAAAAACTGTTCTTCTTGATTACGCTTTGGTTTTAGTGCTTTTCTGTTTATGATTTTGCAAAAGGTGCTGTGATTCCAAAGGTGGTGATACAAAAACCCACAATGCCTAGCCAAGTGCAAGTTTAGAAGCATTCTTTCAAATGCTTGCCTTACTTTCAACTCTACTTTTTCTAGCAGTTTTAGCCTTCAATACTCACAGTATCAGAGAGGTTTGGGTTTTTCCCTCATAAATGCTTCCTATGCCTGCCTCTGCATTTGAAATAGTGAGACCTACCTTGCTGAGGCAGGATGAGTAGATGAGAGTGGGGCTTGTCAAATGTTGGCTACCCCTGTGAGGTGAAGTCACTTTCCCCCTCACTGTGTTATCGGTTGCTGACTAGCAGTCTAACAGAGCAAATGAAGCGTAGGATAAAGTTGGAAACCAAACTATTCTGTGTGCACTCTGAAGCAATGTTGATTTTTCTATGTACGGTTTAGCCAAAAGAGCACAGAGGACATGAATTTATGCTTTGGACACACCACCAATGGCATATCTCAACTAATAGATAGCATATTTCAACAAACAATGGAAAGAGGTAGGCAAATCTTCCATAGGCTCTCCCATAACTAGGCAAAGTAGTATTTCCACTTCAGATCAGAGTAAACTACCAAGACCAAAATCACCCCAAAGCCACCCAACTAAATTCCCATGGACAAAGTATTGCAGGAAACAAATACTTGACATTTGACTAGAATAAAAGTTTAATTTTTTTACCATCATTTTCATTATTCTCTTTGCAAAGAGTTTGTCTCCATTAGAGAATGAAGGTAGGTCAATAGCTAGTAGAAGGCAGGGATACTTAGCAAAATTACACAGATTAACTAATTTTAGTGTCAGGAACTACTGTAAATCTCAGCGGCTTGAAAGGTGCTGTCAGCTGGAAAGGGAAGGGGATGAGAGTCAGAATCTATGTGGAACTTCATGGAATATAGACTACAAACCCATTAGAAAGATAACTGCTCTGAAAAAGAAATTACTTTGTAGCAAGTCTAATGGCCATTTTCTATAAGACGTCTTGACTTTAAGATGCCATTGCACGTTTAAGTTTTGATATCCCTTTAACATCTCTACATCTGGTCAACTTTCTATTAGCAATTACATCCCAAGATACAGTAGTGAACACATCTTATTTTCCTCAGTTAGTATTGAGGTTCTAGGGTCTGCTCTAGCTGTCAGCTAGAAGTATTTGCCTTTCTTCCCATTTCTTTTCCATCTCAGCCTAACACTATCATCATCTTGACTTTATTATGTCTTTGCCACTTTCTCAAAGACGTATATTTGTATATATTTTCCCCTTTAAAACTGCTTTTGCTCATATGAAGGCATAAACACTCTAAAGAACCATCCCCGAGCCATCTACAGCTTTCACAAAAAGCTGCTTTTAAAGCTGCCTAGCTCTCTTCCACCTGATCCTATAAACACTGCTGGCAATTTTCCCCCCATGCCTCTAACATATTTTCACTTAGCACCAGTTTGATGTATAAGATCTGACAGCCAGGCAGTTATAGGCCACCTGCATCACTGTCGCCATGACAACAGTGAAAGACAATCCATGATCCCATGCCCTGGTCACACGTTTCAATACAGCTTATCTGTCCAAAGCCACTGAGTCTAATGGAAGAGAGTAATTACAATCTTCCACTCATTGTCAAAATTCTCACCATATAATGCTCTTCAAAATTATTTTATTCGTCTCACATGGCTGCTTTGCAAAAAAAAAAAACCAACAAAAAAAACCCAAAAAACCCCAAACCCAAAAAACCAAGAAAACCCAGAAGAAACCTTAAGTGGGTTTGGGAGGGAGGGAAAGAGAGAAAAGCAAGGCTGTGACTGATACAAAAACGTAGCAGTGTGAGCAAACTGTCTCTTTGCAGTGTTAAAGGACTAATCAGAAGCAGGGGAATGTACCAACCACTAAGAGGGATAAATGAAAATTTCTCTTCTATTGGTAGAGCATCACTTAAGATCTTTTCGGCTTTGCACTGAAGGTGAAGAGAGGATATCAGTTGCCCTCTTTTCCCCTCCCCTTCCTGGAAAACTTCCTATCAAAATGAACAAGCACCATACTGCACTGTGCGGCAGCAACAGCTTCACCGAGCAGCATGGCTCTTCAGATGATCATGTCACTATAAACAGAGAGGGAACCCTGTGCCCGAGAGAGCTGAGTAGCAGCTCCTCCTCTCCATTTCACCCTCTTTAACGAAGCTCCAGGCTATCCCTTCATTTTTCATTTTTAAAGCAGAGGTAGAGGCAAGAGCTTCAGAATTGTATCCTTTCTGATCACCGTCCCTAAAGGATCACTGTATTCTCTCCATTTGCGGCAGAAAATGCCAAAACGTTATTCCTTTGTGTATGGCCACAGCCACAATTAGGATGGACTGATTGAGCGCTTTGCCGCAGCACAGGAGGTCAGGGGAAAATTAGACTCAGTTTGCACCTGTAAATCAGGGACACGACTTCCCTGCCTTATAGGGGACTGAGAGGATAGCCACGCTAAAGAGCGGAATACAACAATGACAAAGACCAGCGGCACCTATTTTGAACTACGGCAAGTGTTGGACCGCAAGTGCCCTGGACCCTCATCCTGCAGTAGATACGAATACAAAACCTTCTGGCACAGAATTTAGTACTGGAGGATCAGGTCACAGCCATAACCAATGAGAGAAGGTTCGCTTTCTGCTTGATACTCCCCGTCCCAACCCTTCCTTCTCCTCCAAGCACCTTAATGCAAATCGGTCAGAATGTCAAAGCTCCAATTCATTAGGCATGTAATACCTCTTGAATTAGTAAAATACGATAAATCAGAAACAGACAGACAAAGAGATACAGTAATTTATTAGAATGTTTCATCCACCCATGTCCAAACCACACTAGTAAATAAAAATGTCAGATGACTGCCCATTTTAGAGACATATTTTTAGCCGGATGCTTTAGGCCACAGTGTCAGCACCAGGAACTGAATGCTTCATTCACAGCACATTACTTGCATTTGCCATACACTGTTACCGTGGATCAGCTGACACACAGTAACTCGACTGTACGCCTGGGCCCCAGAGTCCTAACTCTCAACTCCCAAACCACAAGGTAAATAAAAAGTCAGTCTTTTTTGGGCTGTACTTACAGGAACACAAATAGGTCTGAGGACCCTCAGCCTTAGTGTAGTCCAAGCACGCATCTGAATACTTGTGTTACCTCCAGCATTCATGGCAAAATTACTTTAAAGAGAAGCGACGCTGCGATTCAATGAGTATCTTAACATATTAGCCAAATAAAATGTTATAACCAACGGAGGTAATAGTATCTTTAAGCTTCCGTAGAGCTGCGCCTCCCTCCCAAAGCACGATACAAACTTAGTGCCTGCACACATGATGCTGCCCACCACAGAAATGCAGCCATCTCTGTGGCTGAGCACCAGAGACAGTCAACGCTGCCTACTGAAGCCGTAGGAATAACTTTCAGAGGGGTAGCACGCATGGCCCGGCGTGGGGCTCAGCCTACACAGCAGATCCCATAGAGGATGAGTCGTGGAATCTCTACTGATGACAAGTAGGCAAAGCTCCGCTTTCACCTGGCGTTTTTAAGACCGAAGGACAGATTTTTCAGCTGGCGTAAATCAGGCACCTCAGCAGACCTGTGCGGATTTACACCAGCCGAGCATCTGGTCCAGGGCTCCTATCTGCAGAGTGCCCCCTACCCCTTCCTTCTGGCACTGGTTCAGCACCATCTCAAAGGGAAGGGTGCCACCTACAGCACTGCGAACAACTCTTCCTCTAGCACCATGGCTTTTCTTGGACGTCTCCCAGTGAAGAATTAATCAGGTCCAGCTGCCTTAAATGGAAGGTGGCGATTCTTCCATGACAGAGGTAGACAACGTCCTCAAACGTTTTTTTTACTTTACAAATGCAGAGGTACAGTCTCTCAAATAGATTCCTTGCCTTTATTTCCTTGGTGTCTTACTGTTGCAGTGTGAATATTCCCTCTTCTACTATGCTTGCATGTCAGTACTATCAAAACCACTGCACTATCTTAAAAAAAAAAAGTAGACATTACCTTAGAGTGTCAAAGATGCTTTACTTCAGAACTTCTTCAAAGAAGATTTGGTCCCTGCCCCTCACACTTACACCCTTAACTCCTTTTTCTCTCCCTTCCATGGGAAAGATCAATTCAAATAACACATTTTCACTCTTGTATGAGCCACATCTTTTGGAGTTCCTGTGTGTGCAACATCTGACCTCTGAAAAGGTATTAGAAGTGAGGTGCCACTTCCTCTTTTTAATCTTACTAAGCCATTAATTCATACAGGAGATGCATAACCAATAGGTAGAGTCTGAAAACCAATTCTCGCTCTTACGGAAGCATGCCGGCTCTATCCGTCAATGCTAATCTGAGATAAATATCCCTGTGCGGAATACATGACACACACTGTCCAGAAGGAAGACAAAGATGTTGAATTAGTCTGACAGAACCCACCTGCCATTGTTGATGAAACAGTCGGTAAATGAATAGGTATCCATAGCCACTGCAAAAACCAAAAGCACAATCCAGTAAACCAGAACAATAGTTTAGCTAAATATGAGGATTAGGTTCTCTCCCCTTTTCTTCACACTCCTGTTTTTATTATGCAAGAATTTTTCTAATTATTACAAATTTGCAATGAAAAGCAAGCTCTGGTCACAGCGTTGAGACTCCACAAAGTCAGAAAACAGGAAAAAAAATCAGGAAACAGGAAAAATCAGAATTAATAACTGTTTAATAGCTCTAAAGGATAGACTGTTTCATTCATAACTGCCTGAGTGTTCTCCCTGCTCGGGGTGACTTTAGGAATGACCCCAGTGAGCCAAGGGCCACAACAGCATGCTTCACTGAAGCTTGATGTGGTCAGAAAGCATCTGGTCTAGCAAATTCTGGATACCATGAGGTGAAATCCCCTGCTGATGCACCAGGCAGTGCATCTCCATGTCTAGAGGCCTGTGCTTGGGGACAGGCTAGAAAGCAGCCGCGGGGGATAGCCACAGACCACCACCACGCAGGATCTTTGCCAGCACTGTGTACAACTAGTCTGGAGTGAAAAATCACACTGGAAACAGGCCAGGGAAAGGTCACAAGTCTACCTTTGCACTAATCCAGCCATTTTGGTGCTGTGTGTCTGGTGCAGTTCAGCTACTGGGAGGAACAGCAGCTGGGAAGCTCCTTTGCCAGCTTTGCTGTCTTCCACATACCCCCTGTCCAAATACTGGGCTTCTACCTGGTGATATATGTCTTTTTCTCCACAAGCCTCACTCACATCTACAGTTGCTGCGAGGATCTAACTCCTTATCAAGCGTGGCATGGGGTGGGGGGGAGCAGGACAGCAGGACGCGCTGCTTTTGCTGGGATCTCGTGCATGCACAGGATCACTGAAGACTTTACACTGCGGCTTATCGGCAACGAGCCAGCTGGAAAGGACCAGATGGAGAAGCAAGTCTGGTGGCCTGACAGCAGACACATGAAGGCAGAAAAACAAATGCCCAATATCAGAACTCTGCTGTTCTGCTCCTCTCACGCTGTTCCGAGGCATTCTGTCTGTTAATACTCTCACTCCTGTGGCTAAGAGCCATCAAAGACTTTAAACCTACGTGAAAACCACTATGACCCAATGAGTCTTCAGAGAAGCAAAATCCTACCACTGAAAGTGACATGGGTCAGAAAAATCTGAGATAAGGTCTCATTTATATATAATATTTATTTATATTTATAGCTATTTATATCTAAATAAAGACTACTGGAAGCCAAAACGTGATGAGCACAGCAGGCAGGAGTAAAAAACAGAAATGTGAATCACACTCAAAAGTGAGGGGAAGCATCAGAGAAACACCGAAAGCAGTGACCAGAGAGACCTCCGTACCTATGCATCATGTGCTTCCGCATCTGTCATGCATCTCCTCCATAAGCACAGGTGTCTTCAGCAGGCAGTTCAAAGCAGCTGAAGCTACAGGCCAGTGCTGTAGCTGGCAGCGTGCTGAAGAGGAGAGGTATAATACTCGATACCTGCTTTGCCAAATGAGGTGTTTTCAGACAGGCATAGCAGATATGGATGTATCTGCACATTTACTACTTGCATACAGTGATGCTTCTATACTAATGAGCCACCACATTCACAAACAGCAAGTCATATGTTCAACTGGACATGTCAGTTAGACATCTCCAGCTTCATTGTCACTGCACGTGTTAATAATAAGTATCTAACTGCGCTTTTGTTCTGGTATTTATTTATTTATCCCCTCAGGTTTAATTTATTCAGGTTTATTTTCGTACAGATGCAGGATCCTGCACTCATAACAACACTTGTCTGCTAGGCTTTACATCAACCCAAAGACATGCCTAACTTCTGTTGTCTAAGAGCTATTGTTTAAAAAAAAAAAAGAAAAAAAAGAAAAAAGATCCTAAGTTTAAACTCTTATCCTGCAGGTTCCTGTGTGTTTCAAAATCTCACCTGAAGTCCAAGGGTGGTGTGGCCTTGCCAGTTGGATGTAGTATGTAGAACAGAAGCTTTACAGCAGCTGGGACTAATCCCACCAATACTCTCCTAGTTTATTTCACAACAAGCATGTGCTTTTCACAGTGCTGACCTCCTGCTGAAACCAAGAAACTTCGCTACTTCAATGAGAACTGTTGTAATACAGCTTCATTTGTAGTTGACTAGGAGATACGGACTTAAAGGAGTGAACCCCCCTTTCACTACTTTTTTTTCAAACGTGTAAAAAGGATGGTTTTGCTAATAGTAAGAGAAAAAAGCGTATTCATTAAACTACTGTTTTGTAGAACTAGTACTTGTACACAGTCCGGTGAGCATCCAGCCCACGTAACTTTGAGTCAGTGTTCAGTCTTTCCTCAGGAATAAACACAAGAAATCCCCTAACAGATCTTCACCTTCCTGAAAGGCAAGCCACAGCATTCCTTCCCTTGCATTATTTCCCTATCTCCCTACAGCAGATATCAGACTAATCCTAAAGAATATACGCAGCAGAGAAGGATTAATAAAAACATTTGCTTTTCTAAGATACAACAATTGACAGATTTGCCAGATGAAAACAGAAACTATGCCACGATCAAAAATTCCCAGCAGTGACCATTCCTGTACGTCAGTAAGTAAACTAATACTAGTTGTAAAGAAAGCCACAAACGATAATCAACTGCGCCTTCCAAAGTGAAGCCTGACTAAAGGGAAACACCTACACTGTGAACCTGGATGCCTTTGCTAATGAGTAGTGAGAGGTATTAAATTACAGGCTGCCACAGACACCACCCCTGAAAAGGCCCAGCTTTTAGGGAAGGTGAAGACTTACGCAACAAACTACTAACTACGGAGAAACCAACAGAACCCTCTCTATCACTCAGTAATACTCCAAACTCATCTAGAAATACGCGCTGTATTTTTATTCTTAGTTAGCGAGCCACAATTGGTAAAGCTATGACCATAAATTTTCATAAATAAATCTGTTTAATTTCTCTTTCCACCCTGGCTTAATGAACAGTTAGACACTATTGACATCGGAGCCATTACCACCACCTTCTCCTTCCCTTCTCATAATAGATTGCCCTCTTAGTGAGTTTTCTTAATTCTCATTAACATTTATTATATTAAACCCTAAACCCGCCTACAGGTGTGAGAGTACTGAATCTAATCTCCGTCTGGAATGCATTGTAGCTATCCGTACAGTCTGTTCCAGGCCCTTGCTGGATCAGGTCTGCAGACCAGACTGCCTGGGAGTTACTGTGCCTACCAGGATCTAGAGAAAATGTTATGTTTAACTGAAGTTTCAAACTGCAGGAAAAGTGTTTTCTAGCAAATATTGCAATAATTTCTCACCAAGGGGGGGGAGGCAATGGGGGCTTTTTTCCAGTGCTGTTTCTCAGTTACAGCAGTTAAGGAAAAATAATTAAGGTTAGAGTATAGATTATATACTCCAGCATAACTGAGGGGTGGGGGGGGGAAACCTGGTCTGAATTTCATAGAAAGGTAAGATCTTTGAACCAATCGTGAACGCCAGTCGGATTTGGGCCGAGCATTCCAGATATCATTAAATACAGAAATAAACTCTACAGGTATTTATTTATTAACAAGCGCGATGCATGGCAGACCATTTCTACTCTTGTGCTACTCCATTAGGTATCCATTTTTATTCCTACAAAATGACCAATGATGACTCATTTTTCGAGACTTCATTATATACAGAAGTTTTGTGCCATGCGGGTCTGCAAAGAAATGGCCTAGATGTATCTGTCTACGTTCTAACACAAATGTAGCTGGGAAAAGGAGATCAAGCCACTTAAATGTTTCTACATTAATCTGTTGCATGTCATCATTTTCCCATTTTTCCCACAGTCCAATTTTAGAAATTCTATTTTTAGTCTATCAGAATTTGATCTTTTTCCATGGTCAGAAAGGAAAGGTTGGTCACAGCTGAGATTTGCTAATGTTTTCCTAATCACAGAATCGGAGGGGAAAAAATGTATGCAAATATATTTTATTACTCTGCACTCAATATCTAACTCCAAAGAGCAAAAGAGAGGAGAGTTCTCTCTTACATATGTATCTACAAATTAAAAATGATCATGATATTCGAGCAATCTCCAGCTAAGCACTTTCCAATATGGTCCACCAGGTTACAGTTAGCAAACTACACTTAAATTATTCCCAAGATACAAAGGTTGTCTTTTTCTACAGAAAGCAGCATTTACTGCATTTGCTAGAAGATCTCTATGGACTGCTGAATTGGCAACAGTATCAATTATATTTTCATTAGGGAAACATAGACTTACATTAGCATTTTTGGCAAAACTGCATGTCATGCTATATATTATTACATAATCTTCAAACTAACTGTTCATTTCAGTCACTTCTAATAAACACAGCCTCAAATCCTGTTTCTTGTCTTTGTCTCTGTGCATCCCCATGCGCTGCAACGAAGCAAACTTATTAACCAAAACCACAGTGAACCATGCTTCTTATTCACTC
Source organism: Aptenodytes forsteri (assembly GCF_000699145.1). Taxonomy (NCBI): domain Eukaryota; kingdom Metazoa; phylum Chordata; class Aves; order Sphenisciformes; family Spheniscidae; genus Aptenodytes; species Aptenodytes forsteri. The sequence continues at coordinate 3,610,793 of NW_008794447.1, forward strand.
TGCTCAGCGTTGCGTCCCAGGTGTGCAAGGTACTTCCCAAACATAGTCACAGACTCCTTGTTCCAGGAATTACTGGGAAAGGTTAAAACCTCCTAACTTCCCCTTTGTTTTCTACTGCAGCAAGATCTGTACAGTCAGAAAAGTAGAACATCTGCCAAACAGTTGCTTTCTTTTAATCCCCACATATAGTAAAATTCCTTGAGGAAATGGCTACCAAGCACCCTCTTATTTCCCATCCGTGTCCTTCTAAGGATAAAGAGCTATCAGAATCAGGTCTCCGGCAAATCCAACACAGACTTAAAACTCACTGGTGATGGAAACGTGTCTCAATCTGTACCGATTTTATTGCGATCTATACAACTAAATAGTCATAATGAGGAGACTAGATAGAAAGATGCATTCCAACAAGACAGGCTAACAGATACGGAACAGCAGCTGAACGATATAACTTGGAAACTTCAACTCACCTCTACTAGTACTTTAAACCTTCTTGATTACATTTGATTTTTTCCCCTTTAAGAACATGAAAACTAGCCATTTAACAGTCTAGGCACTGAAACTAAGACTCTGGAGATGATATCAGCATTTCACAACCCTCAAGCCCATCTGCTAATTAACTCTAAACTAAACATCGTGGAATGAAATCTGGGGCATTACTCTTGAATTCAAACACAAATATTTCTTTGGTCACAATGTCTGCACGCTAGTTATTCAACGGGGTTGGGAAAATGCTTTTCAGAATCCTCCACCAAAGCAACTTTGCATTTCTAACACCTACTAAAATAGCAGACCACCAGTTTACAATTCAATTTCTACAAAAACAACTTCTGTGTTTTACTTAAACATTTTGTCTTTCTTCATTGTTTTTGACGCTTAAAATGACAAATGATTCTGAAATTGCGGCTGGCAAGTAAGAAAACTTCCCATTATCATATCTCATAAAACACAGTTAACGTAGGTAAACAAAAGTAATCAATTTACCCTAGTTAGCAGAACAGTGCATTCATTAGGTCTGTTTGCTCTGAAGACCACAACGCACACCTTCACCACCTGCAGCCGAACATGGACAAAGCCCACACGACCTGGAGGCTGGAGTGGAAAAAGCACCATTTTCTCCTACGATTTCAAGCTAAAGGGAAAGGGACAGGGAGGGCCAGAGCTTGATGTCCTTAATGGAGGAAAAAAAATCTCATCAAGGCCTCACTGAACTTTAGCCCAACAAAAATGAAGAGAACAGAAAACGGTAAAAACTTAAAAGAAATTAACTTTATATAAACATGTTTCATTATGATACAAAGTATTTACTGGTCCTGAACATCTGTGGAAGTTGTGCTGCATTATCATCTAAATTATACTGTTAAACTACTCAACCCCTTCCTTATTCTGATACAAGATTCGTGTTAAAAAAACACACAAAGGAAGATGTTTGAACTGATGAGCACAGCGAAGGAAGTGCAGATAGATATCAGACAAAATGTGTAAATGACTTAAAATAGGAGGATGGAATAAGTGTAGTGCTAAATGGTAGAGGGTCTAAAGCCCCAGCCTGTTCCCACTTAGTTTGAAGGCAGAATGGCTGATATAAATCGAAGTGATTTAAAATCGCTGATTTTAATCAGGATTTAAATTAACAGGCAGGAAACCCTGATCTGAATAAATCAGTTTGGGGGCATTTTTGTAATTGTTTTTCTAGGGAAGGGTCAATTCTTACTGGTTAGTAACTATTAAAACATATTACTTGGCAACTCCATATGTCCTTTGCATTAAATGTGATACTTTTTCTTGATATGTGGAAGGACTATACCGTTGTACAAAGGCTATATTTCTTGCAAGACAATTTATTTCTCTCTTAAGCTTTGTTTGTGATTGCTACAAAGCCACGTTTAGATGCAAAGTGAAATTCTAATAAAGCGCAGCAAAACAGTATTTTTTTTTAAATTAATTTTTAAAAATATCTTCAGGGTACCTGCTATGTGAGAATAAAAGTTTGATAAAACTGGGTTTTCTCTGTATTTAAAAAGATTTTGAAATTAGTAGATAACTTGTCTTTTGCCCTATGGGAAGCAGAAATCTCCTCCTGCTCTCTCAACAATCAGCTTTCAGCCTTAAATGAACTAACTGAACTGAGTAAACTGATGAAGACACCATGTCAGTATCAGTACCGAAGGCTTCTATTGTCTTGGTTAGAATTTTAGGACCCCCTTGTTCCAGGTTATTTCCTAAATGTCAACCTTTGCTGGTTCAATTTCCTTTAAAACTTCAGTATAAATATGGCGCTCATTTGCTTTTTTATGGTTGGATTATTTTAACAGGTGACAGTAAGTTTAGGCATAAGCTATCCTATTTTCACATCTAAATTGTGTTTAAAAAATTAATTTTGTTTACTAATTGAGCTCAAATCTGAGTTATTAAGAACTGGGTAAAAATAAGTGTTTCAGGTTAGTGATTTTTATCCACCTTCATTGGGGTGGGTGGGTGTTTAAAAAAAAAAAAAAAAGAAATCACACACCAAACAAGGGCCTGAGCAGAGAAATGGAAATGAACCCATATGACAAACTACTCATGAAAGAATAACCGCAGCTGACACACGAAACAAACCCCCCTCATCCATCAGTTTATTCTGGTCAGTTTTGAATTATCTTTTTGGAACGTAGACTGCAAGTAACCAGCGGGACAACAGCATAACTTCAAAAACTGGGGGAGGAAGAGCGCTTTACGGACCGGAGGAAAAGGAGCATTAGGATAAGATATTCTAAATCTCAAGATCTTGTTTCAAAATTTCTTGTCTTACTATTCTAATTCCTTCTAGGTAGGTGGGTTATATGAAAATCCAGACAGAAAGTGCACGCGAGGGGTAGTGATGCTGCTATTAGTGTTTCTTCACTATGACAGGGACTATGCTACTGGAAATGTGAAAGAAACCCTTCAGGCAACCCTGTAGTGATCAACAGATACGGCTTAATTTTAGTCTCCCTGTATCCTTCTTCAGCTTGCAAGGAACAGGATCGCTCATGTCTGCAGAAAAAGAGGCGGCAGATTTTTCCTGTAGCTGGTCTAATCTATTTTACTAAGTACGGTAGCAGTTCTTCAGAAAAAGACACAGAGTAATTGTTACCATTACCAGCAAAATCCACCTTGTGTTTCTTTCTTCTGCCTTAGTGAATTCTTCACTCGCTGCCTCTGTCTGTCTGCTTTCTGGGGCAGAAGCTGAGTGAACAGGGCATAGTGCAGGGTGGTCAGTAATACAGGCATATAAAAGTGATCAGAGGCTAAAGTATACAGTGAACCTGCCAGCCTCTCTCACCTATCAGTCCACGTCAAAATAGGAAAAACAAATGCAGAAATACTATATTATGTTTGTTTTAAAGCCGTTGTCAAATCTTTCTCCTGCTGCACAAAGCGAGCGAGAGAGATCGCGCAAAGTGCATTGAAAGAAACCACTCCAAAAATTATTAAATGAAAAAATAAAATAAAATCAGAATATGCCAGGTGGAATACGAAAGGGACACACGTTTCATACGGTATCTTTTTTAAAGCATTTGATCCCCTACCACAAAACAGCTCACCGAACAGTTGAATTTTAGTCCCGGAAGGAAATACTAGTGCTTTGGCCGTTACTTTGATTTAATAAATTACATTTTAACACCTGGAGCAGATCTCAGTTGGATGGCCCCCACCAGCATGTATTATTTTACAAAATAGTAATTTGAAACAAGGAGACATCTCAACCATTAACCCCCAAAGTTATGCACTACCAACCATCTTGGAAAGGCTCTATAGAAACACACAAAAGCGAGGCAATTCGAATTAAAATCATCACGCTCTTGGCATGAAGGTAAAGTCAGAAGTCACTTCAGGGCCGAGTGCCAGCGGGCTCCGTCAGGGCCGTTCGGAGCACCGCTCCAGCACGCCTCACGTGGGACAGAGCGGCAGCTCTCCCACCCACCGCGCTGGGCTGCAGCCGGACTCCCCGCACGCAACTGCATCAGCGGCAGTGACCGGGCACGAAGGGAAGAAATCCAGGCTAAAGCCAAAGAGATGTGCCCAGTGGCCATCAGAACGGGCGCTTACATGACCGTGCACACGCCGGCAGCTTCACGGGACTCCCCGCAAGCTGGAAGGGAGCCAGAATGACCTCTCGGCTATTCTCCGTTTGCTTCAGCTTTCAGAGAAGTTTGTACACTTTCTCTTGTCTGACTCGATTTCCAGCAGTGGGTAAAGATTAAATAAATATCCAAGCTAAAGAACAAAAAGAGGTAGTATAAAAACCTTCCTTCAAATTAAAATTACTTCCTTTTACGTAAAACCCATCTCTTGCTCGCGGGCTGCTGACCAGCACATCAAGCAATGAATAACAAAGAGAGTGCACATCTCCTCCTGCCTCCTAAGCCTCCTCACAGCCCTGCCGCAGCCTGGACAGCTGGCTATTTTTATGTGAGCTCAGGGCTTATTACCAATGTTTTCCCCTGCACACAGTAGTAATCCCAAGGATTTTTTATTTATTTATTTATTTTTTTAATTGTGGGAATGGGCTCCAGATATTATACAACTATAACATCTTACACTTTGTGAGCGATTTAAGTAACATATTTACTTCCTTAACTTGTATTTCAAGAACAGACTTAATTTCAGCGTTTATAATTGTTTTGGTTAATTCTTTGAAGTACCTAATGTACTTGCTCATATGAATGCATTGAGCTAGTAAGTGCTTTTAATATTAAGTATGGAAGAAAACAGCTTTTTGATGCTCTTATTTGTCCTCCAGAAAAAACAAAACCCTGAAATCACACAAGTGAGTGGATCAACCCAGAGCTCAGCACATGCTGATTGGGGACCAGTGGGATTCTGCCTCTCCACGTTATCCTTTTCCAGCTTGACCAGCGAACTGGAGTGCTTGGACGGATCTGACGGGACAACAGTACAGCCTTCTCATTCTTTACCTCGTGCTGCTGGTAGCATGAAGGGGCAGGTTGATGCCCTTTTCCCAGTGCTTGCTCATTTGCTAGACTAACACAGACAGGTGTTACTGCTCAAAAAATACAGAGCTGGCAGCACCTCGAGAAAAGGCAGTCAAACGAAAAAGCCTACTATTTTTGCCCATCAGGGTCTCCACACCATGACAGGCTGTGCAGAATTAGCCCTTCCAAGTCAGCGGCTGTTTGCTACAAAAATTCAAGACCCTTTTTTTTGTTGTTGTTGTCCTGAAGGAAACCTGCAGCCTTCATTACTGTGGGGGTCAGAATATTTTTCTCCTAACATCACACCAAATGAAAATAGCTTCACACACCACCACTGAGAAAGAGATTCCCCCACATTCTGCTCAATGAGGTGACTAGATTTACAATCCAGTTTTCACAAAAGCAATGGTCTACCTCGCAGAAGTTTCAGCCAGAAAGAATAAAGCCAACACTATACAAATTTTTAAATATAGCCTAGTTCTGAAACTTCATCTCCCATACGTGACTGAGCCATTATTGAGATAAATCCATATGCCAGTAATAGGGTGTACTGAATTGAAGCAGCCAGTAAAACCCTGTCGCAGAAACAGAGAGAGTTGTGTTGTGGGGTTCCCCCCCCCCTACACTTCCTTTGGAAGAATTAAACTAACTTAGCAGTGCCAGGATGAAAGGCCTTTGCTGAAAAATGATTTTGGAGGAAATGAAGACTTTTTCCAATCACATAATTTTCTTGAAGTGTCAGAGCCCTCCAATTCTTCAAACTTCCACCCTACAAACGGAAATTAAAAGTATGGTCCCAGTTGTCAAAACACACATTTACCATAAATAAATCCATTAGTCACTGCAAGGTTCTCTCTATATGAATTACACTGCCTTATGAGCAATTTCGGTGTGAGGCTACTGAACTGTAAAGACTAGCTGTACGTCTCTTCCCCAATACTTAAAAAACTAATGCAACATCCTCTGCTACAAAGAACGATAGCCTTAGAGCAACGCGACATATTTATTATCATAAAGCACTTGTGAAAGTATGTTTCCTTAATAAAAACTGAACCATCAGTGGACATCATCTATGCTGAATGAAACCAATCTCATAGTGACTGCACATAAATATAAACACATATATGAAATGTATGTACAGGTTTACTGTGAGGAATTAGAAATACAGTATTTATGTGCTTTTACGTCAGTTATACCACCCGGACAAATAACATTCACACACAAACACAGAGAATTCTCAAGATTTGGGTCTCTTCCCCTTGGACGCAGGCCCCTGCCACTGGAAGTGAAAGAAGTGGTCTGGTTTGCACTCATAAATCCTTTATCCTCTTTCTTTCAGTCAGAGCCCAGCCCACACACCTCAACAATCATTCGAATCTAATCTCTGCTACGCTTGCAATAATATCTTGCATTTGACATGTGGCTTTTAATGTCTGTATTAATTTTTAGTAGCTTACAATTTGTGGATCCTTAGCTTTCAGGGAGGGAGTGGGGGTTTCCCAGCAGAGATGCAGATAACTTTCAGAAATTTCCCATACACAAATTGCTTTTCTTAACTGCCATTCACAGAGTATTGCACGATCCCACAAGCGTGCAGACTGTATGTGAGAAATGACAGCTCTGGATTTCTAAATTCTAGAGTTTAGAAATAAAAACTGTATATAGGGAGTATTGGAAAACAGAGCCAGGAAGTGCTGACATCTGACAGGAAAAAAAAGTTGTGAATAAAATCATCTTTACAAATGGCTCAAATATAGCCAATGAACCTCTATTTTTTTTTTGTGCAGTTTGCCAAAACTCAGTCTATTAGAAGAATTAGCATAGTCCTTTATGCAAGTATTAGGTTCTGCCTGTCAGTAGTAACTTTCCAAGCTATCCCCCCAGATTCGTTCTAAATATTACCACAAAGCTTCCACTTCTGTCTCCACGGATATCTTTTACTTTGTTTCTTTTTTTACGTTCTATGTCTCAAAGATGAAGTAAATGAAGTTACATGACCCCTTTAATACCTCATTATACAATCTCTTCACAAGGTAACAAAGAATAAGGGATTGATTTATATTCATATTTCCAGAACAACAAAAGGAACAGAAGCAATACATAAAACCACAGTTGTCAATAATAGGAGAGGAAAATAAGCACACTATTACTTAATACTACCAAAACACGAGACCTTCCATTCAGGTCTACAGTCCTAGGAGAAGGAAAAGGGTCTCTCACGGTCTGGTACACCCTAGGTGTGAAATGCAATGGGTTTTCCCATGCTTTTGCAACGCTAAGTGTCCATATCATTCTTTGTCTTTACCTCAAGGCCAAACTCAAACTTCTTGTGAAGAAGGCAAGTCAAATTAGCTAAACTGAGTACAGATACTTCTGGGACAGGTAAAACATTATGCTGAAAATAGTCAGCTACGTATGTCCTTCTGCCAGCCCCTCAAATGAAAGAGGACAGCTCTGAGACATAAGGTCCCTTACTGAAATTTCAGTATTATGAATGTTTACTAATTGAGGAACATTGTCATCTCAGTATTATGACTGAAACATGAAATTCTGTCAACTACCCAAACAATTTAAGTCTGCAAAAGGCATGTTTTTTGATCATACAAATCCTATTACAAAGCACTCTGCAAAGTTTTTAAGACATTCTTATGGAAAAACTCAGTTCTTTTGCCCGAGACAGTAACGGCCCAAGCTGTACAGGTCCAAGTAGGTCTGATGAAGCCTGGCATTAATTTTCAAGCTCACCTGTTTAACAGTATGCAACTCAATGAACCATTCCAACGATCTGAAGTGCTAACCACCCGCTTCACACACTATGGCACAGACAGGATTGCTCAGCCAACAAGAGGACGTGATTATAACTATGGCTTATTGCACTATCACGTCTGTAAATCTTTCTGAAAATCCTGGCTGTTTGGTGGTGGAGTTTGACCTCAGGGACAGAAGCTCATTCCCTCCCTTCCAAAAACACGACACACTACCACCCAAGGGAAAGGAAATCTCTCATAGCTGTTTAGTAATACAAGGCCTGCAGCGCACTCCTCAGCATTTCTCTCTATATCCATCAGAAAACAGGAATACAGCCAACCACTAAACCATTGTACCTAAAATACTTTCCAATTGTTCCACTGGTTTGAGAAATACGCATGGCCTTCTACCTGCCATAGCAATCAAGTCTGTAAACTGGTTTATATTAGCAGTGAATGTGTACTATTTTTGGGAGAGATGGTAGCGGGGGGGGGGGGGGGGGAAGTATTGAAATGTAGCTTGTTTTAGCAAAACAATGCTAATCCATCAGGAGAAAAACCCACACCACTTACTTAACCAACTTTAGAAATGTGTAAATCGGATTTGGACATAAAGGACTTAAAATACACATTAATAACAGACAGATGTGTGTAAGAGGTCACTTGGGCAATGGTTTTCACGTGAACTGCTGCAGTCTGTTGGTGACTTCCAAGGAATATGCAACAGGTAACTAAGAAGAGCAAGCCTGCTGTCTGCAGGCTTACGTTTGCTGAACGATTGTCATATAAATTCATTATCCATGCCACTGGAAAGTGTTTAGAATCCCTTAAATCTAAACAAAACAAAAAAAAAGTCACCACCTAATTTAACTACAGTGCAGAAAATCAGATAGCATAACACACTGTAATGCTTTGATGGACGCAAGATCTGGAAAAGCAAGAAAACCCAACACCAAAACAACTGATTTGCCTGGTATTTGTGGCCAACCATGAGTATGGCCCTGTTAAAAGCCCCAGCATCAAGCTCTGGCTACTCAAGCTAGCAAAAGCTGAGTTCATTACAAGCACCTGTATTCTCATTGACTAGCTGTGGCCAGCGCTTGGTGAAGCCCGAGTACATGGGTGGAAGCCAAGTTCTACTCTCCAGCCTGGTTCAACAAGTCCAACACCCTCTTCTGTATTTCTGTCCCTCTGTTACAGCCGATGTCTGCTTTGCTCCACTATGCCTACCCCAGTCTGGGTTCTGCCCATCTCCTGACCCACACTTTCTTCCTGTCCTCCTGTCCACTTCCCCAGGTCCCTGCAGTTCTGATGCAGTGCCTTCTTGTTCCTCCTTCCAGTTTGGAAGGAGCTGACAGTGCAGAGAAGGCAAACTTTCTTATCTACTGCTCCTAGGATGAATGGGATAGTGGTCCTTGAAAGCTGGGAGGAGACACTGGGGGAAAGAACTACCGAGTTCTTGCTAGTGTAGGTGGGAACATGCTCTGACATGCTCTGGGCCCACACGGCCACCTTCCAGTCAGTCTGTCAGGGCTACAAGGAGGCAGACTATAATCGATGCGGATGAAATCTTCAGCACATGTTAGCAAGCAAATACTAAGCACATCGAGGGTGTATTTTTTTCCCCCCACAGATAATAAAGTAGCTAATCTCCCTCTCCTCTCTATTCCCACTGCTGCTAGAGGGACCACAAATGGCAGACCACAACGCGTAATTCAGATGTACTACATTTTCTCATTGTAATGGTTTCAAGAACGTCCCAAAATAGCAGGGAAAACAGTGTATTTTCCCCTAATCTCATTCTCAGATTAAACAGATTCTCAGATTAAAATTAGGCAAATTTCTCCCTAAGTTTCCAACTAAGAAAAAACAGCTTTGAAAATATAAGCAACTGAAAACAGGATTTTATTTTTTTTTTTTAAGTACTACATGGCCTTAGGAAGGCAGCCTCATCATGATCTACATGCAAGTGCAACTGCACCAACACACAGCCTCTGAGGGCAGTATCCAGATAGCTAGTTACAAAACTCTGCAATAACACATACATTTGACTTTCCCATCTGCACTCAGGCTACTAATCCATCTCCACAACTGTAGAGACAACTACACTTGGCATTCTACCTTCTTAAGCAGAAACAGGCAAAACCAACCAATCAAAAAATCCCCCAAACCAACAAGAACAACAACAAAAAACCCACCCCACAAAATCCCCAACCAATTAAACCAAGGGCAAAAGCAAGAAAAAGATCCTACGCAAAGTGAATTCTTGCAAAAATTCTGTCAATATGCATTATAAAATTAACAGTATATGGATCTCGGCTAGTAAAAAAAAATATTATATTTGATATTGCACTGATAGAAGTGTTACACAACTGTAGGCATTTAGTTTCCTCCCTTCACAACATGAAAGACATTTGATTCTCAGCTTAAATACTGAATCTTACATGTTTTAAGAACTGTATATTTGGGAAAAAAAAAGTATCTCTGAATAATATGAAATATTTTATATGAGTTAGTTTGTGCTACATTTCTCTATAGTGCCCTGTGTATATGACTTAATCATTGTTTTTCACTTACTGGCCTCAGTTATCTTCCTACATTTACAAACGTCTAAGTTTGTAGATGAAGAGCTCAGAAAAGCTTCTCTTACCTTAAAAAAAAAAAAGGGGGGGGGGGCGCATTCTAAAAATGGGAAAAAATATGAGGTGAAGTACTTCGGTTAAAATTTGTTACATATTCTACTGTTATTTGAGATGACCAGCACAATTCACTCCTGCCATTACCTTTATGGGCAAGCTAGCCAGTCCAAATCTGTTCTGATAAACTCTTCATGTGACTTTACGACATATGTTCACCATGTGTTCACTATCTACAACAGATAAGTCACAGATTTGGGAAATAAATAATTTTGAAACCAGAAACAATGTCTTCTCAAGTAACCACTAGTGACACTTGACATATGGAACACACTGCATTAGAAATACCAATATTGCTAATACTGTTGTTTACCTGTTGTGCTAACAGGTTGGATTCTAACAAGTGAGCCAACTCTGAAATAAAACATCTGAGAAAGGAGAAAAAACAAACAAACAAAAAACCCCAAACAACCCCCCTCACTGAACATCCCATCACTAACTTATTTAAAAAATAATTAAATCACCTATGCTAATCAGCATTCAAAGTACAATTTCATGAAAAATCCATTCAGAGAACTGTAATTTACATCATCTTTGCTTTGTAATATGAGAATTAGTAAAGTTGGCAGAAGTTGCTCCATCTGTGATTTTTTTCCTGGACTACTTGAATAAAAATTACTATCATATTGCCCAGAGTTGGGCAATATCCTTCAGATGGAAGGAAAATAAAACTACGCGCAAGTGTCTACCTCGGACACAGCAGCTCACTTGAGTATGACCTCAAGTCCCGTATGTAAGTCAAGGTAATCCATTTCATGAATGGTGATACCTTTTACGTGGGCCTTTCATAGTTATTTTACCTAGTTTATTATTCCACATGGAATTAAAATGAGCATGAACACACCTGAGCAGCCCGAAAAAAAAAATGCAATTACCATACCGTAAAGATCAGGCAAAATCCTATTTTTCCTTGTTTTATCAGAGAGACAAACAAATTTTATCAATTTTCAGAAGGAAACTAGGAAACAAAAGAAATATGAACACAAGCACTTTTTTCCCCTCACAGGAAGGACAGCGGTCACCTACCCGATACAAGTCCACACAGTGGCCAGCATGATGTCTTCTTTGGACTAGATCGGGGTGAAAGAGATTCTTCTCAGCCTTCTTTACACTTCGGATCATCACCTCGTCCTTACAAGTAACTATACCAGTCTCCCCAAAGACGCTTCCAATAATGCTCTGTCTGGTGTTCCATAAACCGCCTAAGTATTTCACTCCCAAATTAACTAACTACAGCAACGCACCACAGCTACCAGGCTTTCAACTGGGAGCTGACCAGAGAACACGGGCATAGCCACAGGGGACGGGCAGAGCTTATTTCACAGCTTTGCTGACGTGGTACCTTCTGCCTCCCCTTTCCTCTATTCCCTCTTCCTCAGTACCACGCTGTGCAGTTTCACCTTCCACCAAAAAATAAACACCATTTTTCTCCTAGACAGGTAATTTTCCCGCTAGCTTAGTACCACAGACAGGCCAGCACCAGCACAGGCACGGGACTGCAGCACGGAGGGAAGAGGAGGAGACCACCCCATTTAATGGCAGCAAACTGTTAACTTGCTTCAGCTGCCTCATCTAACTAACCCTAAGGCAGTAACATACAAAGAGACCATAAAGAGGTTAACTAGCTAGGTCTTCCAGAGACTGTGATGTTTTCAGTGCCTGCATAATAAAGTTCCTGTATTGTATGCAGCGTGCCATAAGAATGCGGATAGTTCATTTGGCTAAACTACTTAAGAGACACGTAAACATAATGCGTTCTTATCACTGGCTTTAAGTAGCATCAAATTTTACAGTAAAAAGAGAGTAAGAGACAAGTTTGCCGTTCCTGAGGAATCACCTTTTCAACATACTTGGTATTTTGACAAAAAATGAAAACCACAAAATACCGTGTTTCTTGTATTCAAATATCCATAGCAACTATAAAGAAACATGGTCTATGCCAACTTCCCAGAACCCTTCTCTGACTCTAACTAGGCTCCATACACTTTATCACAGTAGTAGGTGAGGGAGAGGTGAAGCTTTTAACGCCACTAGTCAAAATCAGTTTTGGTTTTGCTAGTCTACATTCACAAATCTCCATTATCCCTACCCACCGCTGGCATTTCCCACAACAAAAACGTTAGCAAGAAGGGCAGTAAACCCTAGTGTGAATATAAAGTTTTTTGTTTTGTTGTAAATTAAATGGAGAGGAGAAAATAAATGGATTTTTTTGCTGTTTTGCATGATGTAGAACACGTATTAAAATGTGTTAGAAAAAATAAGCCCCAGTCAACTCCCCTGGGGTGAAAAAATGTAAAGCCAAATTCTCTCAGGTGAATTTTCAGAACTGCAGCAATCCAGCCTTTAAATAATCTTTCAGCCTACAAACTAGTTAGCACAAGTTACTTGTCATCAAATTAGGAAAAAAGATAGCACTGCAACCTCAGCGTGGTATCTCCACTTTTACTGGAATGCAAAGACTGCAAGCTCAGCCCAGAAATGTGCTGTAATAGAAGGACCTACAGACTATTTTGAACCATTACTTCATATCCAGCCATGGATTACATGCCAGAACGCTTCAGCCAATTTGGAGCTCAAAACAATGTGGCTGCCGTTCAGTTACAGAAGTCTACAGACTTCTGTATGAGTCCACTAAAGTCTTCAAAGCTACATTACCTGCTTCAATGACAACTAAAAACACGTATAATGAAGAGAGATATTGCTTGCCAAAAACATCATTAAAAATTGGTTATTTAATGTCAGTAGCAGTTTTCCCTATGCTGCCTCAGTTATGCCCTGGAATGCAATCCAGAAAAATCAGAACAACAGCCACCAGCTTCAGAGACAAAAATGAACAGCAGCAAAAATCACAGCTGAAATGTAACAGTCTTTTTAGCAGTCTAAAGACAACTACTGCCAGCTAAGGCAGTCGTATTTTAAAGTCATTTTCTCAAATTCTAGAGAGTCTGTAACCACAATATTCTGCATAAACAGAAGTGGTAGGAAATGCTACAATTTCTCTTTTGGCTAAGTGCTGGTCTATCCTCCTTAACGTAAGGAAGTATCTTAAACGATTAAAAAACTCCAATACTTTCCAGAACTCTTCCAGCGTCTCATCTGCTATAACCACCTCCCTTCCTCCTTTAGATTAAACACAACGAAGAAGTGCCAAAACATCACAGCGGATTAGATATGAGCTAAAGGAAGGAGAAAGAGCTGAAAATATAGAAAATGGGTGCATATCAGTGGTTCTGAAACTTATTGGACTAGTACATCCCCTTTCACCATTAAAAACTGACCACTGATCATAAACCCTTTTACTTTGTCTTGCAGTGCAGTTTAAAAACCAGTGTATATGTACATGTGCTGGTTTATCTAAACACACCTACACAGGTATATTGGCTTCTTGTGAGAATGCCAGGATCAGAGTAAGGTTAAGGACCAGTTCTCTGCTCTTTACCTAGGTACGCAATATCCAAGGACTTTCTGAACAGGCCCGAGATTTTTCACAAGCAGCATAAAGATGATGCAGAAAAGCTACACCTTCACTGCAGCACTTAACAGCTGTTCCTCTGAATCTAAAGACCAGAGGAAAATGAAGTTGAAGTGTTTTATTAAACCTGAAATGCTCCTGCGCAGCACGTAGTTAAAGCAACGTAGGGAGGAGACTGAAGTGTGAAGAAGGGAGGAGGGGAAGAGGCACAGCCCAACAGCCCCACCTTCAATCAGTTAAAATGCAACTCCACCAAGCTTCAATTGTTGAGAGCTGAGAACATTATAGAATCCTACAGAGCCCTATGTGAAAACCTTACAGAAAGCGGCCTTGATAAAAAAACAAATATGGGAAAGAAAATCCTCGAGCTGCTGGTCTTTCTGTTTTTTAGCTTAGTTATTCCGAAAGTCATAAATTCAAACCTCTTTTCTACTCCATGTATGCTGTGGTTGTGTAGAACCGACAGCAAGCAAACAGCAATAGATCATCTATGCTATCAACAGCACCGCAGCATTAGCCTTAGCACTTACACAAATGTACAGAAAATACAAAGTTCCTACGGGCGGACGCACTTCTCTCAGGTCAGCTAAACATTAAAGTATTCTTATCGCCTTGACAATTTTAACTGTATGTGGTGGCAAACAAAATCAATACAAAAGAGGGAAGTCTTGAAAGAAGGCAGCTCAACCCTTTCCTGTAAGCACAAAATTTCAGCAGCTGCTACCTTATTAACTACTGCAAGTTTAAAAAGACATTTTCTCTTAACCCCTGTGAAATTGGGTTTCAAGTATTCAAAAAGCAAACAGGAGCAGTCTACGATGACTTTTGAGCTACAAACATTGTGAAACTGAAGTGTGTGAGGGGGAAGCAAAAGAGTAATCAAAGTTATATGATTTTGTGATTCAACATCTTAGACAAACTAGGAAAATAAATACTTCAAATTGCTAAGACTCCCAAATTCCCACTGAATGTACAAGTACGTCGCTTGTCTGAACAGCCTATGAGACCCCAGACTGGAAAACCGATTACAGGTTCGTAATTTCAGTCTGAAATTGTACCTCACATTTCAATTCACAAAACAGTACACTTGAAGGATTCCAGTCAGCAGTTCCTGGCTGTCAGACCTGTCCTTAAACCTCTGCTAATCCAAGCACATCCCTCACATGAATTATACATACTGGAGTAATACGCAACCAAAAGTCATATGCATGCAAGTGTTTAAGTAAAAACAAACTCTGGCTCCTTTGCTACTTACAGCCTTTCCTGTTTCAGTGTCTGTATTCAGGAACAGAATCATGTGCCCTGACACCAGGTGTTACTGAGCTCAGGTAAAATGTATGCTACCAGGTGAGCATGTTTTAACTAATAGGTCCCAGATGTTTATCCTGGGATAAGGGTGAAGTTTCACAAGAGGATTAAGGTGTTGTAAGACCGTGCTGCCCACGGGAGGGACGGTCAAACAAATCATGGATCTGATCCAGCTGAAAACTAACCCAGAAGAACAGAAAGAAATGCGTCTGTCCTCCCTGCCTGCTCGGTGAACCAGCTGACAGTGGAGGTACACGAGCGAGGGCTAGCGCTAGCAAAGGGAGGCAGCAAGAAAATATGGCCACTGACAAGAGCATGAAAGGTGAGACCTCAGTGGCGGCAGCTCAGGTTTACACCAGCTTAAGCCACTTGTGAAGCCTTAAGCTTTAGGTCAAGTTACTGTAAATTTAATTTAACCTAGATGCAACCAATTGTCCTAACACAATCACATGTTAGTATTTTTGGCTTTGCATTAGCAGAATGAGTTTTGGACGTGTTCCAGCCAAAGTTGTTCTTCCTGAACTTGACAATGCCTAGAACTTCACTGCAGGACTTTCAACACGTGCTATTTGGTCAAGCTGAAGCTTAGATTTCACTATAACTGGCTACTGTACGTCAAAATACAACTTGCCCTGCTCCAGCTACAGCTCATAATAACCCAACCCACTATCTCTTCAAGGGACACGCTTTCTATCAGAGCGTATAAAGGTCATTAGAGGCTAGCAGCGCTTGAAGTGAAGAGTCTCTCCATTCCTTTTGGTTTGCTAAGCTGAAACCTACTGTGCTGACTAGTGCAAAAGGAGGTCAATACAAAACCTCCTTGTCCTAAAGGACAGTAATCACACAGGAGCATCAAGCGGGAGTTGGTATGAAAAGGAGAGGAAAAATGGGAGAGGCTGTGGAATAAGAAAGACACAGAGATCCACCCTTATAGGAAGAGCAAAATAAAAAGGGTTACGGGATGACTCCTTCTGTGATGCATGTGAAAGAGAAGGAGCATTGTCGGCCTGGGATTTAATTCTGATATCATCCCAGTTTTGCATTTACTACTGACTTTACCCCAGTGTGCGCAAGATCAGACATAGCGTACTAACTGAAGAGATGCTTAATCCTACTTAGTCATCAGGCACGAGTAAGGGCTGCAGTATTTGACCTCTTGTGGAAAATAAAAAGAAACATCTGAAAAATCATCTTTCTTTTTCATCTTTGCAATGCTAGAGAAATAGGTATTTCCTATAGTGTAACTGGCAAACTCCTGAGCACCTGTAAAGTAAGTTAAACAGCAATGGTACATGAGAAAGAACACAAGAAATGTGCACAGGTTTATGAACACGCACACAGGTACACATTAAATACAGCACGTGGAAGCTTTAAAAAACTACTGACAAGACTGACAGCATTCTTCAGCACTCAATTTCACTCATGAAATTATCCGTGAATCACCATGACAAATTAGGAAGTTATACTTTTCACTCGGGATACCTTTTCCACAAAAAGGAGAGATTGGGGGGGAGGAGGGGAAATTCTTTTCTGTGGTGGACTATTTGCCAACAAGGAAGAGAGATAACCAGATTTCTGTAATTCTGAACATGTCATTCTGTCCCTACACAAAGCAAGCTGAAAGGATTGGCCTGTCCATCTCCCTTCCCTCAGGTAGAAGGGCAATGTGATCATTAACTTCCATGAGGCAGTGCATTAGCCCAGAATGGGTAAAAAGCAGTATTGGAAAATGCTGTATTTGCCAGCCGTGTTTGCTGTAACTTTAAAGTAATTCTGAATTGACATACTATGCTTTGGCAGAGGAACAGAAAAGATGATCTAATAGGTCATTTGACTTCCGTCACTAATTTCTGTGATCTAAATAACATTTTATGTTTATGTTGTTTAAAACTCAATTTCCTAAGGACTGGTTTTAGGGTTAGAAATGGTTGGTATGACAGTAGCTATCAAACCCATAATGACGCTAAATAAGAAAAGTCTTGAAGAGCTTTTAAGATAGGAAAAAGTAGCTCCAGCCCTTTTGCACTTCACAGTAGAGCTCAGATGCAAATAAATGTGCATTAGAAGGTCAATATAGTAATTACAGATGTAGTGTTTCACTGGACAAAAAAATGACAAAAAATGCACAATAAGAACAGCAGTGTCAGGGATAAGAAACAGGTGCTATAACTTGCAATATTTATTATATACTTGGTTATTTAATTTATACGAAATATACATTTATACGAAATATACATTATTTATTATTTATTTTATATAGAACATGTGTATGTGTGTATATGTGCGCGCGCACACACACACAGAGTATCTCTGAACCACACGCAATAACATGGATGCAGAGCAAGAAGACTCTTGCAGTTGAAGGAGGAAACAAGAAGGCAGATTAGCTCACAAAGAACCAAAGAACTGAAATAATGTGTTGATATTTCCTGGAACCAGTCCGAAGATGAGCAGCAGAGTTTTGGATGGGCTGCAAATTTTGCCAATACTTCCTTTGAAAGCCAAGCTGGTACAGCATTCTAATAATCCAACTGAAAGGCACGGAAAACAACTTTGGCTTTTGCTAGGTTGAACTGGGCGGTGGGGGGAAGGTCCTCCCAGACATTTATAAACAATTTTAATCTTTGTGCATGTCCCAATCAATGCCTGTATGGGAGCAAACTAGTTCTGAAACCCACTGTTCTCCTCAAGTAGAAGAGGTTGAAATAGTTATAAATCCAGATATTTCAAAATTCAGCAAGTGAAAACTCGGTCTATAACAAGGCACAAATTCAGAGTAGATCAGCAATTCATGAAATACAGCCAAGCCTATGCTCCTACATCCCTTTTTGAAAAAAGGCTCCCATTGATAACTGCTTGTCAGTTGACATAGAGTCCTGAACAGTGGAAACTGCACAATCCCTTTCATGAACTCAGGGAGTGAGGGTGTAAACTGTGGGGGTGGCGACAAGGAGCACTGTACAGACTGGATAGTTTGTACTCCACCAAATGAAGAAAATCAGAGTGCATGTCTTTAAATAATCATCTTCCAAAGAGGTTTTTTACCCAGCTTGCCGAAGGGCACCCCAGCACGTGTGTCAGCACCAGCTCCTGGGAGAGTCTGTTGGGTGACCGACCGGCTGCCCCGACCCAGCACACATCTCCCCTCCCTTCTCAGCGTCTCTCAATTCGGGGACACACACACACTGATAGTACTTTCCTTTGATTTGCCCTGATAAAGAAGAATTAGAAACAGTATTTCTTGCTACCCTGGTTGTATTTCTCATCATTTAATCCAAACTGACTGCTTTGTTGCCAAATTGTGTGGTTTAATAATCTAAGGGAAGAATTTAATAATGATTTTGTGTGAAGAGTAAAGCAGTAGCAGATCCATACGATTGTTCCACTGTAAACCTTCTCAGCTGGAGTTTACCAGAGAATAAAGAAAGGGAGAAAACCGCAAAATGTAATTTACTGTTTTCTCATGCCAAAAGAAAATGTCAAATAAAGTTGAACTGCTTTGGTAAATAAAAATCACGACGCACATAAACGGTGAAACTTACCAAACTGTTACGATTGCTAGAAATAAAGAAGTTGCTTTTTTTATATACTATAAAAAGCATAAACGTCTCAAAGAAAATAATTCTCAAATGCTTTAAAAGGAGCGATTTCTCAGGTTTTAAGCGTTACTTTCATGTACCCATGAATGTTCCCTAACCTTCTTAGACATTAGACAAAAATCATAATTAACATTCTACAAGTGAAACAAAGCAGATAATGTTTCTAAATTTTTTCGCCAAAGTTTGTGTAGACATTCTTAAAAAAACCCCCAAACTGGTTGATGGAAATGGGTCGGGTTTTTTATAAAGTATTAGAATTTCTCTTTTTAAGATGAAAAGCATAGTGCACATCGAATACATTTAAATGGCATGAAGACTGTAGCACAAAAATTCAGTTACGACGAATTTCATAGCAAACTAGCCTTTAATTAGGCCACTCTTAGCTCCCCAAGTGTCCCAACCTGAAACAAATTAGTAATAGTGAGAGCTGTAACTGCATTTCCTCCTTTTGTTACTTTGTTTCCACAACTTTCACATTGTAGCGTGGCTTTGTGGCTCTGCCCTAGACCTTCAAGGGAAGGCCAACAAATGAGCTACTTAACCAAAAACCCCGGCCTTTAATGCTTTAGCACGGGGTTTGGGAAGAAGGGGGAAGGACAACCCACCGCCAGCAAGGGCCTAGAAGCGCAGGAGCTGCTCTGGAGCTGGATGTGTACACGGCGCACCGCAACGCTTCCCTGGAGCGAAGTAATTCTGAGATCTCCCGAGCCCCCAGCCCCTTTCCTGTATCTGGTGGAAATGACACGGGGCGTGAAAAGGGATTTGAGGACAGTTTGGCTGACGAAAGCGTGTCCCTGCCCGTGGAGTTTGATTAGCGGCTCAGTGACTGCCCTAGGAGTAGATGTAAGCCAAGGCAAAGTACTGCCCTGCGGGGAGCACCGCGTGTATTTAAGCGTGTATTTAGAAGCCTCAGTCCTGCGGAAAGGCGCGAGAAGGAAGAGAAATACGGTTGTGCCTTGCTGGTAACATCAGGGAAGCAACAAGATGTCAGTGAGGTTTTTCTGCTTCCTGTTTGCGAGCGAGAAGGAAGAGAAATACGGTTGTGCCTTGCTGGTAACATCAGGGAAGCAACAAGATGTCAGTGAGGTTTTTCTGCTTCCTGTTTGCGAAGCACCCCCCC
>NW_008794447.1:3632389-3632748 GCF_000699145.1 Aptenodytes forsteri
CGCCTCCGGTGCCCGTTTTCTTGGCCCTCTGCTCCAGGGTCCGCTGGTAGAGGCTCACCGTGTCCCTGCGCTCCAGCTCCAGCTGCTCCGCCTGGGCTTGCTGGTACCTGCTCTCGCAGTTGACATGGTGCCGCCGGCAGCCCACCGCCAGCCCCGCCGAGGCTGCTGTTCAGGTTATTGTTGATGCAGATACTGCTGCCATTCGCGGCGGCAGCGGGGGCTGCAAAATCCCCCATCCTCTTCCCCGCGCACACTATTTTGGAAGAACTTTTTATCCTACCCTTCACACACACACAGTCTCCTCCGGGGTCCTGATGGGATACTTTTTAGAGAACCGGGGGGGGGGGGGGGGGGGCCCC
>NW_008794447.1:3632848-3633591 GCF_000699145.1 Aptenodytes forsteri
GGGGGAGGGAAATAAAGAGAGAAGGTGCTAAAAGGTTATCACCAGCAACACAACCAACCAACACAAAAAAAGAAGCACAACAAACTAAGCAGCAGCAATTCGGGTAGCGAACTCCAGGCGATATCAGACCAGTTCCTTTCCTCCTTTTTCTTTTTTATAATCCATTATTTCAAAATAGATTCCATGAGATTTCCGGAGGTTTTGCCAAAAGCCTTCTCTCCCCATGTATAAAGAGAAACACACGCGCCCCTCCACATGCACACACACACACATACACACCCGTGCACACGCACGTTCGCACACGCACATCCAAGCACAAGCACACGCTGGGCACACACGGCACACTCACTCGCACTCCCCGGCATCAAAAGACAGGCAAAGCCGCTTTCTTATTGTATTTTCCTTCTAGAAAAAAGTTTTGGTGTTTATGCCGCACCGTGTTCGCAAAGTACTTTGGCTGCTCAGTTGCATTTCAACAGGAACCTAAATAGCAAATCCTCGGGCTGGGGGAAGTAAACACATGAACAATCCGGGCCGAGCTGGAAAAAAAGTAGAGCTCTGAAGTCTTTGCAAAACGCCGCGCTGATACAGCCTAACGCTTTGCTCTGCTTTGCTTGCTGCTGCTCCTCCTGCCACCATCACAATGATCAAATGCTCTCCTCCTCCACCTCCTCCTCCTCCATGCCAGCGGAGTGATATCAGGACAGGAGCGCTCAGTAAACACCGCAGCAGCAGCAGCAGCG
>NW_008794447.1:3634196-3640929 GCF_000699145.1 Aptenodytes forsteri
TGCAGCCCGCCGGAGCGGCGTGTGCCGTGTTTCCCTTCTGTGTAAACTGTTGCATAATGAATGCGAAGAGGGCGCGGAGCCCTGCGCCTCCCAGCCACGGGGCTGAACTTTCTATTTTAAACAACAGAAGAAACATGACACGTTGGGCAGGAACATTTTTTCCAAGCGAACGGTGGCTGCCTCCATATGGAGCGCGGGTGATTAATGGATCAAGGATAACATCCCGGGAACCTAGTTTTAAACCATTTTGCAGACAAAGCTATTGCACGCACAATTTTAATTGATTGCTATTTTCTAACTAGGACTACGAGATACGCACTTCCAAATTTTTTTTTTTTAAATATACCTATATAAAACAATTATCTCGGAGAGACACCCTTGTTCTCTAACATGCAGCTGGAAATAAAGAAAATTGGGAACTCATACATTAGTCATGAGATCTGATTTAAACCATCTTCATTTCTGCCACTGCAGATTAGCACACGATACTATTTCTAAGCTACCGGCAGTGGTAAAGAGCCGTCTTTGTCTTCTTTAAGTGCTCACCTATATAAAACAATTATCTCGGAGAGACACCCTTGTTCTCTAACATGCAGCTGGAAATAAAGAAAATTGGGAACTCATACATTAGTCATGAGATCTGATTTAAACCATCTTCATTTCTGCCACTGCAGATTAGCACACGATACTATTTCTAAGCTACCGGCAGTGGTAAAGAGCCGTCTTTGTCTTCTTTAAGTGCTCGGCAGTATGAAATTCGGTTTTGATTTCATTCCTCTTGCAACAATTCCTCACTATGCTGAGATAGAAAATAAGAGTTGACAAATAAAATTAGTAATTAGGACCTTCCCTGCGTTGGGACTAACGAGCATGTCTCCCCCCTTCCCCCCCCCCCCCCCCCCCTCTACCCATGTTCGAGAACCGAAGTGAAGCTACTTACTGTTCTTCGTGATCACCAGTTACTACTTTTATCACAAAACAAACAGGGAAAAATTATAGCTCTGCTCAGAGGCAGCCTAAGAGCGAGGGGAAACTGCAAATCCTGCCCCATTTACAAAGATCGGTATCTCTCTTAATTTGGAGCCGGGGGATGTGTTGTAAGCTCTTCCGTAACTGTTCCTCTCATCTGACTCCCCAAGACAACAGTATTATTCGGTTGTATAGGAATATCTACGAAAAGATTTAATGTAAGAACTGAGAGGGGAAAAAAAGGAGGAGGGGGCTTTCTTGTTTGTTTTTCTTTTTTTTTTTTGATCGATTGTTTGTTTATTAATTGAAATGGAAAGTGCCAGCACGCCAGGAACGGGGACAGCTGTGAATTAGGTTTAACTTTGAAAAAGTACTTTTTGGATTCCTCCGCAGTGCCCCCTGCAGCCCGCCAGCTCGCATGCCGACAGCAAACTCCAAAGGACGGGCAGACCCAAAGAGCACTGACGTCCGCTAAAAGCTAGAAACGTTTCTTATACCCATAGAGTCAGAAATACAGGCAAAAGCTTTTTTACAGACTGCTTTGTGGTGCATTTTACCGAAGTTGTGTTCTTTTCCTTCGACTAGGGTAAATACAATACCATTTGTCAATCTATACGGAGTCACACAAACATACCTTTGACTTTCAGCGCATCGCTTCGGCAGCAAACGTGGTATTTTGTAAGTGCATGCGTGCTGGACCGCTATAGAATTAAATTCCAGGCTATTAAAAAGTTAGGAATTTTTAATCTCTCAGCTACGTACCTTGGTTCTGCCAGGCTGCACAGCCCAGGGGTGATGATTTGAGTAACAACGTTTTGTAGTAACCGGTGCCTAGTGTTAGAAGTTTTGCAAATAGGTCAATCACCAGTTTTGTGGGGAAAAAACCCCAGCTGAATACATTCTAAAAACGGTTGATTCTGATCAAAAGATATTTTTTAACTGGCTGAGGTTAAAACAAAGCTGAGCAAATATGTATCCGTCTATTTCCCCACTCATTTTAACAGCAACAGTGGTGATACTTGCATTATTCTATGGCACAACGTTTTATAAGATAAAGCACTATCCCCTATATCTAAAAACAATCAATAGAATCAGCATTTCTTAAAAAATGTTATTTTACAGCTGTCATCCAGCACCTAAGAGCTCACTAAAAATTTTCATCCGACAGGAGAGTTTTCTTTTAAAGCCAAGTATTGAACAGCAATTGTAAAATAGCATAATAGAGATAAGATTTTACAGTTCATTTTTGCATCACTTTTATTCTAAGGATACTTAAACAAACAATTACCAACTTCTGAAAAACTAAGGCCAAAATGAGCTATTTAAGGAACTATTTAAATTCAGTTTTTGTGAAGGACAACGCTTCTGCTAAGCCACTGAGTCTGAATAAATAAAAACTGACACACACCCCCACCCCTCACCCCCAGATTATAGCCTGGGCAATGCAAGAAAGAGAGAGATCTCAGCGTTGTTCTACTACTGATTATTGTCATTAAAACAGATGTTCCTCACAATCTGGACCAAACACCTCTGTTCTGTAATCAGACACAAGCACAGACTCACTCGTGATAGATGCGTGCACTTACATTTATGACCATGGACTTAGGCACGCTCACCTCTTATGTAGTAATTCACTTTGCATGCGCAAATGTGTGTATTTGCTCTATGCCTTTTTTTCCCCCTGCACATCAGCTTTAGAAAACTATCTTCACAACTGGAATTCCGAAAGAATCAAATATATCAGAATTCTAAGTGATGTAAGATGAACTTGCTGATGCCAGCAGTTGAACACTAATGCCTACCGGTATCAGCTGACAGGACGCTAATTACTAGTTACAGGAGATGATTGCTTGGTAAAGGATCTATTCAGTGAGTTACGATTTTGAAAAATTATAAAGTACAGGCCTGATCTGTGAAAAGATACGCAGTATGAAAATACAGCATACGTTCTCAAGATGATTATCATGACAGAGATCTGTCTAATTAGGAAGAATCTATTTTAATGCTAAGATATGAAAGAGCCCAGCTGGGAGAGGAATTTAGAGGAAGACACAGAAACATGACTGTTAAGCTGACAGCAAGTGCAGCCTAAGCATGTTCCAATGACAGCTTCTAAAAAAAAATTTCATCTCAGCATTTAATCAATAGTGGTTTCAGAACAAGTACAGCCTTACAGATAATCTAGATAGTCATATTAGTGGGAGGAGCTCCATAAATAATATAGAAAATATGCCTTTGCAGAGCAACCTACTGAAGTCACTTTCCTTTTGCCAGCTGAGCTAGGGGTTGTCTGGTGGACGGGCAACATTAACAGTATCACCATGAGGATAAACACGAATCCCACTCTATTAGAAACCACTCTTTAGTTCCTGGCGCTGCCAGTCAGGTTGGAAACTGCAGTCGTCGTGGCAGCAAGTTTCAAACCATTTTGGGCGACAGATTAACCTTCAGAGTGGCTGCCTGGGTAGAAACCTTTCTGAAAGCTCCTACTATAATTAAATGGTTTATGTCTAAATCGATGGATGACATGGTGACACAGGCATCTGCTGGAAGGCGAACCTAGAGTCAACCACGTAGCGTGTTCACTGAATATAACTTTGAAAACCAGCTAAGAGACACTTTTTGGGTCTGCAAGAAGCAGCTTTCCTACACAGCGAAAAGGGTTTCAGAAGATTGCTGCTGAAGGTTCTCTTGGATATGGTGCTATCGAACTGAGCAAATCAGATGTACTTCAGTTACTACCACAAGCTATTTACGTGCATGTTGCCTAATACCTTAAGTATAGGTATATAATGCCTAATAATCCTTAGTCAAAAAAGAATAATAATGTCATTTGGAGAGTAGTTAAAGCAAAGCCGTGTAGTTGAGAGTTGACTGAAAACAAAAAACCCCACAACCTCCATGAATGTATCTGTGAAATCCAACCACAGCATGGCAAAAATTCTCATGACAGCTGGAGTGGCCACGAGCTACGGCTGTCAGAACATCCAGAGCGGTAGGAATTCTTCAAGGGATGAACCGAGTCTGGAGCAAAAGAAGTTGCTCTAAATAGTTAAGGAAAAAGTCATCAAGGCTGCAAAGGAACAGAAGAACAAAACAATAAAGGTAGGAAGGGGAAGCAACAAAGAAAATCAGAAAGTGAGTTAAAATTGCAAAAGTCGGAGCTTTCAGGCATTGCAGGAAGTGGAGTGATCACTATGTGTAAACACAACCAAAACCAAAACACCCTCAAAACTACACGCCTTCCAGCCTACACATTTCAAGTTGTAGAACATGGGGAATCCAAGTCAGAATTTTTACCAAATCTTCCCAGTTATGACCAACACTGAAGGCTCCAATTCAGCAAGGTATTATAGCAGGACAGGCACGTGGATTGGGACACACGCACCCCTAAGTACACTGCTGAATCAGGGCTGGAAAAATATGGAGAAGGAATGCAAAATGTGTACTCGTCCTCTCCTGTCCCAATTACAGATAGGTCACAACAAGAACATTATAAAAAAAAAAAAGTGCATGCCATGAATTGGCATTGTTACCCACGCACTACCCTGTCAGATTAATGTTATTGAAATACATCCTAGTTTAGGAAGCAGAATTAAGATAATTAGTCCCGATATACCACAGTATGTCTTTCTGTTATTTTGAAAATCTGGCTCTGGAGCTAACAGCTGTAGGAGATATCCATGGAGAGAGCTAGCAGAGAGCTTGAAGGAGGGAAAGGAAAATCGTTGCTCGGGCACAGGCCCCATCTAAGCCTTTGATCTGTCACACTGATCTCAAGAGAATAACGGGGTTGGAATGGAGGAGCCAGGGGGGTGGAGGGTGGGGGGGAGAGAGAGAGAAGAAAGGACACTAGGAAAAATCCCAGAGAGATGCTTCTGGGGGTTCCTTGCAGCTTACGCTAGAAATATACATGAAGGAACTCAAATCTCTAGCCATTCTTATACTGAGTAGCCCACTGCTTCTCAGTAAAGACTGCCCCATTTCCATTTAGCTTGAATTAACAGGGCAACAAACAAAAAATCCCTCATCAATAAAATCGAATGCCAACTTTGGTGATGAGGAAGCAGCTGGGGGAATTTTTTTTTCCCCCCTCTCCAAGGCCACTGCTGTTTAGATGTCAGCCATTTATAAGAATTTCAGAGTGAACATGATCACTTTGAATTTTCTGAGCCAGAAGAGAGACTGAACCTATTGAAAACTATCGTTCAGCCTTCTTCATATGGGAGACTAATGACTGTTATGCGATCCTTGGCATAACCAATCAAGTTTAATATTCAAACAAGAACACTTTTATAAGTTCTTAAATTACAGGGAAACAGAAATAAAGGGTCATTTTCCACAGTAGTAATTTTTTGTAAGATGTGTATAAGTTCAGTCTTCAAGATAGAGAAATATGGTATTTTCCTCCCCGTGACAATGTGCTGACTGACACCACCATTGTTTCATTGAAACTGCCATAGTTTACAATGTATATTTACAAATATACATGTATATACATGTATGTCACATACATTTACAAACCTGCATTAGAAGTACATCACTGAGGTTGCAGTCTTGCAGTCAATGAGTTTAAAACCACCAAAATCAAAGCGTTTGTGCAATCTCTATTTGGCTTCCTTGCGCAATCCACAGTACGATGAAGTCTTCAAATACACCCTTACACGCTATTTTTCCACAGGATGTTTGCTTCATTCTGTACACAGAATTGTCAGTGCTCACCAGTGAGCAGCTATTTAATACATTTTTTTCCTTTTTGTTCCACATATTGCCTCATGTCTATTTACTAATTCAAACCCTGTTCACAGTCATTTCCTCAGAATGGCCACCACTACTGCTCCTGAGTGTTCCACATGTACCCATAAAATGATTTTCACAATTCATTGAGAGGACAGTGCTCTTACTCATGTTAGAGACTGGAAACTGAAACAAAGAAATTAAGCTTAAAAGGTTTTGCTAAAATGCCTCATTTGAGCTGATTTTTTTAAAAGACTTAACTTAAAGTACACTGTGTTTTATAAGAGCAGCCCACGTCAACTTCAGTTGAATCTGCAGGTGCTTAGCATTTCTGCTAGGCAGAACTCCCTTCTCTAGTCAGGTACCTGGAACACAAGGAACGCAATTAGTGATCATCTGCAAGAAGCAGAGTTTACGTGAACTGAGTAGCATCCCTTCAGACAGCTCAAACATTTCATCTCAAACACGTATAATTCAGTAAATTACAGGCAAAACCAGAAATTAGACCTTATAGGAAAGAAACAAAACATTACATGCTGTTTTTCAGTAATATTTTAAAAGAAATCTTTTTGTCCCACTTCTTCTGCACACACACCTTTCAAATAGCCTTTGCTGAAGCAAAGTCAAAACATGCTGGGTTGAGAAAGTACTGCTCAGGGAAAGTTTACCTGAAGCTGGAAAGTGCTAAAGAGATAAGACATTAAAATGACATGAAAATTCCCAAAAGGATACAGAAAAGATCCTGTTCATGCTTGGTCATATTAACAAAAATGCAAAACCCAGTAACTACTAGCTACATTAAAAACCAAGCCTGCGTTCAGGCTATTTCCAGAGTCACTAAAGTTACTAGACAACATTCATCGGAAGTCTAGGACGCCTCCCATCTTAGCTCAGGCTTGCAGTTAACTAATGGTTTACAGCAAACAACAGCTGATTAGATTCCAGTTAGACAAGAAAAAAAAATCCTTCTCATAGTATGAATAGTGAGACTTTAAATAGATTACTTATGGAGGCTGGTGGGGCCCCC
>NW_008794447.1:3640958-3655926 GCF_000699145.1 Aptenodytes forsteri
TCTGTCAGAAAGGACACAAATGTCAAATGTAATGCCATGGAACAGGGCGATGGATTAGGTGACTTCTTAAGGTTTAAGGTTGTCATAGATTACTTATGGAGGCTGTTGAGCCTCCGTCACTGAAAGCTTTAGGAACAGGTTAGACAAATCTGTCAGTAAGGACACAAATGTAATTGATTTTGCCATGGAACAGGGCGATGGATTAGGTGACTTCTTAAGGTTCCTTCCAGTCCTAACTTTTCATAACATTACCATTATCTATGGAGCTTGAAAGTTATAAATATATTTAAGCTGTTAATAACTTCATTTATTTAATTCTGACTTTGGTGTACAATGAGAAGGTTACATATGAACTTATGCGTTGGTTCAGACCACAGGTCCATCTAGCACAAAGCTCTATCTCCCACAGTAACCATGGGAGTGGACGCTCAGGAAAAATAAGAACAGGGTAAGCACATACTGCCTCCCAGCCTTCAAACATTTTCAAGTTAGGTTATGTGATTTATCTAGTTAGTAGACTCTACAGCATCTCTTCCAAGGGTTTTCCAGTCTCTCCTTGCATCTCTATAAACTCCTCGATCCAGAAAGTCATTTGAGGAGGAGCACCACATAGGTTGTCTGAAGAACCAGTTCCTCTGGTTTGTTCTGAATGAAGCTCTTACTAACTTCTCCTGATACCCCTCATGCTTGTATTAGAAGAGAAAGTGAAAAGCCAATCCCACTCCACTTCTCTCCAGACCTCTCAGTTCTGCAGACCTGTTATTACACTCCCCCTACGTCATGTTTTTTTCCAAATGAAGATTCTTGGCTATTCAATGCATGGAGTTCCTTGCATGTTGTGATGGAAGTCACAGTATAGCTCTGATCATCCTTGTCATCTCTGAATACTTCTCAGTTCCAGTATGTCCTGTCCGAGATAAACAGACCAGAACTGCATGCAGTATTCAAGTGTGTAAACCTTGGATTTTTACAGTAGCATATGGACTTGAACAGTAAGCATAATGATCCTTTCTGTTTTGTTCTCTATTTGCTTCTTAATCATTCCTAACCCCCCCTTTTTTTTTTCTCTTCAACTACTACTAAGTGATATTTTCATGGAACTGTCTACCATAACCCAAACGTCTTGTTCCTGAAGATCTCTGGGCCAGCTTAGAAATGATCCAAGATGTGAAGATAGGATTATTCTTCCCCAAATGTATCACTTTACAATTATCTACACTGAATTGCACCTCTCGTTTTATTGTACAGCCAATCTTTCTGCAAGCTATGCAGTCTCCCTTGTCCTTACTACCTTGCATATCCTCCTATCATCAGCAAAGCTTTGCCACCTCACTGATCACTTCCCTTCTCCAGGTCATTTAAGAATATATTGAACGGTACGGGTCCCAAGATAGACACCATATGGAATTTCACTAGTCATCTCCCTTCTGTGCAAGAACTGACCATTTACGTCCATCCAACGATGGTCTACCCTCAGTTCACATCTTTTAAAATCATATTCTCATCCATTCCAGTGCCTTCCTTCTTATGCCAGCAACATTCTTGTGTTGCTTGGTTTTCCTAAAACACTTTGATAAAAAGTTCTGTCAGAAGTCTTTTGGAAATCCAAGTTGACTGTATCAGTCAGATGATCCTCATCTACATATCACTGACCCCTTCAAAGAACTCTGAGCGCTTTGTTAAATCTCACTGATTAGACAATATTTATTCAGGTAGATACTAATGCTCTCTCTTATTACAATATCTACTCATTCACCTGGAACAGATGTCAAATTTTAGTTTGCTGGATACCCCTGGAACTTTTCTTAATGACTGACATCACATTTGACACCTCATTTTCATGTATTGAGGAATACTGAAGAGACTGGTTATATGCCGCTATTAGTAGATATTTCATCCCTGATTTCTCTTAGAATTCTTGGGTGAATCCTTCAGATCCTGGAGATTCATCTGTATTCATCTGCCTTTTGTACTATTACCTCTTCCAGATACTTCAATTTCAGAGACATTCTCTGCTGAGTTCCCTGAACGCCCCAAAAGGGTTCTGGAAGGACAATTTCCCTGATTTCTTCCACAGTGAACAAGGATGCAAATGGTTCAGCTTCTCTCCAGTGACTTTGTCCTCCCTGAGAGTTCATTTTATACCCTTGTCATATTCAGACTCGTTGACAATGTTTTTTCCCTCCTGATGCGTTGGAAGAAGGATATTGAACTATTTTTGATTCTCCTAGCTAGTTAGGTCTCAGACTCATCTTTGGTCTGCCTAATAATAATTCTAATAGTATATCTGTCAGTGTTTATGATACTTTT
Source organism: Aptenodytes forsteri (assembly GCF_000699145.1). Lineage (NCBI taxonomy): Eukaryota > Metazoa > Chordata > Aves > Sphenisciformes > Spheniscidae > Aptenodytes > Aptenodytes forsteri. Next base: position 3,643,269 of record NW_008794447.1, read on the forward strand.
GGTTTTTTTCCATTTGGATGTGTCTTTAGCTTTTGGAAGGACACCTTCTTCTTTCTAATAGCCTCTCTTTGCTGTTTGGCCATGACTGGTTCTTTTTACTTTTCTCAGGCACGTCCAGTAAACCGTGTGCATCGGCATTGTGCTTCCTGTTTGGGGTCCTTCTGTAGTCTTCATGCCCCCTTTACGGATTTAATTGCCTTGGGTGCCACTCTTTGTTTTTTCTTGGTAAACTGTCTCATAAAATTTTTTCTCATGTCTACACGAGTGAGGGTTCATTTGGATCTGATCTCATTTCTGAGTTTGCCTGAAATAGACGCTGATAATAATTAGCATTTATCGCGTGTAGCTCTCAAACTCTTCTAAGCATCATTAGTCCTCTTTGCAGAGCAATTATGAGCCACAGAACAGCGAAGTGACAAAAGACAGTGTCTATGATTCTTCATTTCATTCTGCTACCTATATTGGCATCTCCTTTATTTACTGGGAACGACTAACTTTGCAAACTATTGGGGGCATTGCTTTCAAATCAAGCTATTGTAATTATATAATTATATTTATTATAGTTGATTTTATGTGGTAAACCTGCCCAGATGAGGTGTTTACATCCTTATTTTCAGTCCGTCTTTTGTCTGCATATAACAAATATCTGTGTTGTAACAATATAACGTAGCATGATTTTCATGCAATAGGTATTTTAAGGTAACTTCTTAGTTTCTCAAGCTTGTTTTGCATTTCATAGCTCAGCAAGGCATTCTGATTGAATAAGGCGATACAGACACAAAGCCCATGTTGTTGGGGTTTTGAGCTCATGGATGTTCCCATGATTCACGTGGTACATATTCTAGAGAAATCTAGCACTACAGACCAAGAATACCAAAGCACCATCTTTGCATAAGTACACAGTCTATAAACAATACCCCATAAAATAGGAAATAAATAACAGCATTTTTAACTTTTCCATGGTGTAGCATCGAAACCTACGTGTATAGATTTTTTTTTCCTAATTCTTGTCCCGTGAGATGGGACATTCCTTTTCCACTTCACCTTTCTGACTCCCATTCCTTCTATTAATCTATATTACTCATCCAGAACTCAGTAAAAAAGTGTCTTAGTTTTGCATGTCTCACTCACAGGGAGAAAACCTGTAAGCACAGTAATTTTGCATATTGGTCTATACCAATCTAGGGTCTCCACCATTCTTTCACAGTAACTTGCATATTGGTATTTTAAATTCTAGGTCAGTACACTGAACGCAGTTTAATTTTGGGGGTAGAGTACTTACTTCACTAGTCAACCAATTTGTCTTATCAAAACCTGCAAATGATAGAATATAGGAAGGTAGTACCTTTTCATTACCGTTTTGGTGGTTTTTTTTAAAATCTACATTTGCTTTCTGGAAAAGGAAAGACATGCTGCCTCAGCTAGTATGGCAGCAGAAGCTTGATGCTTTTTCCTCTGAATTGACCGCTATCAGCCATTGTTAATTATCAGTTAAAGCAGGGTCACAGACTTTACTTCCATAGAGAAGAAAAAGCTGAACTGTACACTACCCAGTGGGTAATATTTATCAGCCCTTCCAGTACTCTCACACACTACATGTAGTTTTATTTAGCAATGCTTTGATGCTAAGTCAAGCTCTGTGTCGCATATCATCTCAAGCTGGAATACCCAGAAGTTACTCCCTTTAGCCCCATCTTACTGGTTTTGTCCCAAGTGTAGCTATGCACGTTGCCAGCTGCAAAAAAAAAAAAAAAAGAAAAGGCTTTCTTTGGTGGGGTTTCTTTGGTGTTTAATAGCACGCTGCCTCTTCAATTTCTATGTCAATGTCACACCATTCCGTTGCTGTACAGATTAGGTACCTTTATGTACATAAGGGCATCTCATGAACCATGAAAGTTAATCAAGTTGAATATTGTATTTATGAAAGCATCTAACTTTGTGCAGACAGGAAAAAACCAAGAAGAGACCTGAAGAGTATAGAGTATCATTCCATAAATAGCAACGATACTGAATTGGCAGAGTTAATTATTCTTCAGCTGTCCACGTCATTTTGTTACTAAATGAACAGCCCGTTAGAATGTATACTAGCTCTATAGACTTATTTATTTGTACATGGTTCATCGATATAATTTTATAGCAGTGACACTGAGAAGCCCAAAACTGGATACACAGTTTCCCCATGTTTCTGTCTTGTGACTCAGAAAGAAGACGTCCATCTCTCCCACATTGCCTGGTTCAGTAAAGCGATTGGAGTTTCATCTCCAAGACACAGTAACAATAGAAGTTTGGTACTCTACCAATCTTTAAAATTCCCTTACAGGCATTGCTAATTTACTGATTCTTAGCTCTGCTGAATCAGCATCACTGAAAGCAGTGTCTCCCCTTAATCACTGACAGAAAGCAGCGCCCCTGCAAGGGCAGAGTCAACAAAGAACAGGATTCGGGTAGACTGACAGTAGCTGTATCAACTCCTATACAATCATTTTAAAATTATCTGAAATCGCTAACCTTTCACTTCTGGAGCATGAGGTTCAATTCTGCGTTTAGCCATGCATGAAAATGAGTTCAGCAATCTTGGTTTAGCCTCCACAGAATCATTCATGTAATTTGCCATGATTGGCAGATTTTGCTGTGGAGAAAGAGCGACTATGAATTAGAAAATAAAAGTGAGGTTTTGTCAGGTTGAACAATCAAACATCAATAAGTCTGAATGTCAGAATCACAGAGAGCAAATTCAGATCCGAAAGCTTGGACCTTCGTGCAACCCTCACATAGGCAAAATAAAAAAACGGAATAGAAGGCAGGCTCTGCTGTAAGCCCAATGTAGCGGTCATCATGGCATCAATGGAGCAGTCGCTGAAACCGTACTGTGAGTAGGATGGTTGCACACCAATGGACCACTCCTGAACTCTACTCCTCAAAATGCAGGGTGTCTTCTCATCCACGGGAGGTGCTCTCAGTACTGCCCACTCAAGTAGAGCGGGCAGCTTTGTGCCTCAGACATGCCCTACATTTTGCGAAGGCCAGCAGCCCTGCTTCACCTGTCGCCATGAATTCTGGGGTGCTGCTTAGAATCAAAAAGTTAACAGTCTGTTTCTAGACAGTGAGGAAGACCGCAAGTCCCTCTTTTCCATGAAGGAGCACTTCCTGAACAATAAAGAAATACAAATTAAAACCTATAAATACACATGAAAGAGAAAAAAATTAGGAAAGGATAAAAATGAGAGAGAAGTGAAGAACGGCAACCCCTCGTGTCATAATCGTCCTCTCACTTGCTTTGGGTGACTAAGTCTTAGATCCAAACCCGAGCCTCCTATACGAAATGAACCCAGGTGACAATCACTGAACTACCTCAGCAAGGACCGTCGATAGTCTTTTGACTCAGGCTGTACATACAACTGCTCTGTGATGAACTTTTTCTCCTTATGTGTATATATATTTTTTTTCTTCGACAAATACTAAACTTTGCATAGTTAGAATTCTGTGAAAGTAACCATACAATGATGCACTGTCATTTCAAAGTTTAAATGGAACTGAAAAAAGATGGTATCTTTTCTCTTGTGACCCAAATCAAGACACATGCCTGATGCAGACGGTTCTTATATTATACAGTTTCAAGAAGGAACGAGGTCCTTATATTCGTTTACACAACATCTGCCACAAAAGGATATGGATTCTGACTGGAGCCCTGCGCATTACTGTAGTATAAATACTGTAAAACTCACCTATACCTTTCACTCACTGCTCTGCCTAAAAAAAAGAGCCAAGGTGAAGAAGAAGATAGAGAAACACAAGAGGTTGATTGGTTTAACATAAATATCAGCTGCAACTCCTTCTGTAAGATTTAACTGGTTTACTTTAATAAAAACACTACCAGCACGTGCAGAGCAGACGTTAACAAAGGGGATGTCTAAAGCACCCATGATCTCTGCAGCTCTTCAGATTATATTGAGCACTCCACAGTCATCGTGTTATGTGGGGAACCTTGCAAATAAAACTCTAGCAAATCTAACCATCTTTGTTACTCGGCAAGGAAACTGCTTCTGTTTCCATCCAAAACCTTGCATGAAATCCTGTCAGATTCACAGCGTAATTCAACCTGTTGTATACTAACTTCAGTGTACAACAACTTTCTACCTTGCACAATGGTAGTCTGTATTTAAATCTCTAATAAAGGTATTCTGAGCTGTTATTTGTTGTAGAAAATTTTTCAGTTGTAGAAATCTTTTAATTATTCTTTTCCCTCCTCTTGGATGTGTCTTCTGCATCCAAGACTATAGAGTTAGGCTGGTGTTAGTTTATTTTTCCTCTCCGGCTTCTCTGACAATGCAGTCTGCTTTTGGGAAGAGACAGTGCCACTACCACCAGGAGTGGAATGCCCTGTCATACTTCTATGTTGTAACATAAAGACAGTCTTTCAGCCCACCTCTCATTTTCTCAATACTACTTCAAGAACTATCATTTAACGACAAAAAATAAACAAAGCAAAATGATGACAGCAAAATCTAATTTAACCATCCTTTGGCTAAATCCACCAGGCACATTAGAACCTAATCCACCACAGCCTTATTTAAAATGAGTGGCTGAAAGGTGCCGTAGGATTTATAAAAAGAAAACAGATTGTCTCAGAGGCTGATGCCAAATAACTCATTGCCTGAGTTATCACTCTTCAATCAAAAATATATGAAGAAACTACATAAGTCATTTAGACAGCAATCACCGTGGAGTTACGCTGGCCTCTCATGTCAGTGATGAAACAGCCAAATTCCCTGACAGTGGTGAGTTATTCCTTTTATCGCTGGCAGAGCTGCCAAAAGAATCATCAAGGCTACAGGCACGGAAAACATGAGGCCTCTCCAAATTCCGGGTGATAAAAATACAATGTGTTTTATTACTTTAATCTTTGTAATTTAAGTTTTGAAAAAATTACAACAACGTCAACCATAGTTAGGCAACAAAGTGATTAATTTAAACTCAGTATTTAATTCCTGTAAGGAAGCTTTCTTCCAGACCATGATCTTTGGGATTCTGTTCCCACCTCCCTCTGCCCCCAATCTCTCTCATAACTAAACACGTATCTTTCAGCCCTGACAAAGCCAGTATAAAATGTTGGGTGTTTTATTACAAATTGTAATTCAGTCACTTTGGAGGTGGATTTTCTTTCTCCAGTTATAGTAACGACTTAGTATAGGAAGTTGATAATTTTTTGTTGCACTTTAACATTGCTAGAGAGGTCACATACTGTAAGCGAGAGTACAGGTGTTTAGAAATATTTCTCTGCCTGGCCTGATTGCCTTTAAAAATCTTACAGAAAGTAAAAATACATTCATTCTTTTATATAGTTTTAAATACTCGTTTTAAAAACCTAGCATGTACTGAAGAAAAGCAAGTTTTGTGGGCCTGATTCCAATTTGAGCAGAATTTCAGTTAATAATGTTGCACACATAAACCCTCTTTTAACAGTCCATAATATTAAACTGAAGACAGGATTGCTAAAGAACTTTGTTATTTTTTCTCCCTATTAAAGCAGCGTTACAGACTTTCAGCAGATGTCTTTAATAGACATTGTTATTAAAAAAGTATTACATAAAATAAATTCAGACCATTTCTTCAGTATTACTTACTCCCACCATTAAGAGCAGAATTTCTCCTGTATCTTCAAATTATTACATTTATGCCTAATGCAAACAAACAAAACCTCATCTCCAGACACTATAAACCTCTGTCAGCATCCATACTATTCCTATATTTAAAAAACTGTCACTCCTTCCATTTACAGTAACCCCCTGTCACATACTAAGCGAGAGTACAGGTGTTTAGAAATATTTCTCTGCCTGGCCTGATTGCCTTTAAAAATCTCTAAGAAAGTAAAAATACATTCATTCTTTTATATAGTTTTAAATACTCATTTTAAAAACCTAGCATGTACTGAAGAAAAGCAAGTTTTGTGGGCCTGATTCCAATTTGAGCAGAATTTCAGTTAATAATGTTGCACACATAAACCCTCTTTTAACAGTCCATAATATTAAACTGAAGACAGGATTGCTAAAGAACTTTGTTATTTTTTCTCCCTATTAAAGCAGCGTTACAGACTTTCAGCAGATGTCTTTAATAGACATTGTTATTAAAAAAGTATTACATAAAATAAATTCAGACCATTTCTTCAGTATTACTTACTCCCACCATTAAGAGCAGAATTTCTCCTGTATCTTCAAATTATTACATTTATGCCTAATGCAAACAAACAAAACCTCATCTCCAGACACTATAAACCTCTGTCAGCATCCATACTATTCCTATATTTAAAAAACTGTCACTCCTTCCATTTACAGTAACCCCCTATTTTTACAGGTTTAAAAGCTGGCCTTAAGAATGTGTTCTAGCAGAAAAGTTTCAGCCCAATAGCATTTTTTTTTTTCAAGGTGGGAAAAACATCCATCTTCTTTTTAAGGTCTTGGGTGCCAAAGAGGTTTTTTAGTGTCAGGTATTTTTCTGAGCTTTCATAACTCAAAGATAATGTCAGTTTTGAGTTAATTTCTTGCAACGTATCAGCTAACAAATATGTACCTTTGCATTTTTACTGTATGGGAAATGTTATTAAATATAATAATTTTTTCATGGCAAAAAACCCACCACAGGTGATTTCTCTGGGTCAAATGGTCAATAATCCTACATGTCTGAGATAAGTACGTGAAGTCACACTTATGCTCCTGCCACAAAATAAGCCTTGTTGCTCTGATGTGAACATCCAGTTCTTTATCTCCAACAATTAGGCTATTTATTCTCCTAAGTAAATACAGATTCACGAGCTACAGATCTCCTCTCTTTCCCTCCCATCTGCATAGGTAACCTGACTATATATAAACCAGGAGATGTCTAAGTACTCCTGAGTTCCTAGGAGGTCTTGACAAATCTTGTCTTCATATGGTATCAGCCTTCTCCCTCTATAGCCTGATTTCCATAGAAATCTAATGCATGATCAGATGGGAATAGTGGCAAGTTCTTGGTCTGGGTAAGTAGGACACAGGATCTAGGACAACCTTAAGAAACATCTGGAGACGCAATGGGCTTTGGAGTTAGGATTCTCTGGAGTAATTCTACTGAAAGCAGTAAAGTTATTCTTGCATTTTTTTATATATATACACACAAATATGTATTTTTGAACTGGGTAAATTAAAGTAGACTTTGGTCCATCAGCATTACACAATACTCTTTCTTACACACTTATTGTATGAGAGCGAGAAAGAGAGAAACAATAGCATCATAGTTAGGCACTACTTTGGTTAAATCCACCTCCCCATCACAGACCTCTAAATGCTCAACTCATAACTCTACGCTTGTCTCAACAAGAGACCTGTAAGGCTAAATGCATTAAACTCTGAGGCATGCAACGACTTTGAACTAGAAATACCATTGATGCATAGTTTTGTGTATTTCCTTGATGCTGGAATACAAAAAGATGCCTAAAAGCACATCCAGGAATTCTTAGTACTTTGCCTTAGAGGTCTGGAGACACTTTCACTAGCTTTGAAGAGCATCACGGCTCTATGAATCTGATCTTAAGTGCTGCATGAATTGGTCATGTAATACAGGTGCTTTAAAAGGTTGGTCACTGTTTGCCGTGCAAATCTTTAGAGATGTTCACAATACCTTTAGTGTCATAATTTCTTCCAGCAGCGGGCTCTTTTATAGCCATTGAAAAGAACAGTTTAAGGCAATCATTAAGGGTTGTAGGATGAAACTGGAGCAATTGAGTTTGTTTCATAGAGCAGACTATTTCAGTGGGAAGGGACCTACAACGATCATCTAGTCCAACTGCCTGACCCGTTCAGAGCTGACCAAAAGTTAAAGCATGTTATTAAGGGCATTGTCCAAATGCCTCTTAAACACTGACAGGCTTGGGGCATCGACCACCTCTCTAGGAAGCCTGTATCGATACAGGTACTTCCACAAAGCAGCACCTTAGCTTTGTGGTTGAAGGGTCACCAGCTCAGTGTCATATCTGCACCACAGTCATTGGTTTTAGTCAAGTCACTAGATTTTCAGGCTTCAGAAAAATAGTCTTCATTCAACAGTAACCATTATTTATGTTAAAATTTCAAGCTTTTTAAAAACTGGCAAGAAATTTTAAAGAAAATGATAGCTATTTTCTTTATCTTCCTAATTCTGCTTGGGGAAAATATCAGTGAGAATTTGTAAGTAAATTAGGGAATAAAAAAATAAAAGCTACCCAAAAGCTACGATTGCCACTGAGGCATATTCTAATTCATACTATGAATTCTGGTACTCTTTCATGGTGTTAGATACTGTTGAATGAAGAAACCTGATCTTTTAAACAGGAAAGTGCATCTGAGAAGCTTGTCCAAGGCATCCTAGTTTTAATATCCTCTACTATCTTCTGGTAGTAAAGCAGTCATAATAACCTTGAGTTGTCCCCGAGACTCGTCAGCTGTAGCTGCCTGGCTACATGTAGTACCCACATACAGCAGTAAAGTATGAGGTATGAAGCACAGAAATTGTTTGAAAGAACTGCTGATGTGATTAGGCAACATCTGAATTAATCAGACACTTCATGACATAAGATAACTCATCTGGATGGCCCCAAGAAGTGCCTACATCTGAGAAACAGAGTAAAAGAAAAATAAAACCCGCACCCAAGTCACAGTTCTGCTGTACCCTCAAATATAATCTGGCACAGCAGATAGTCTTGCCCACCTATACATCTTTCCTCTACTATGCACCCTGGCTGCTTCATCTGCTAAAGACATAAATCACGGTTGCCTGGAGGGGCCAAAATTTAGAAGGATGCAACCACAGGCCAGGGAGTTGATGACTGACTCTGACATCTGAGAATAGCTCTGAGTAAGCTGCTGCTTTTCTATCAAGAGTGGGATCATTTTTTTCCCCTCTAGGTATACACATTTCATAGCAACACATTCTGTTGCTATTTAGGATTCACTGGCCACTTCCATTATAAATGTTCTTTTCCTGAGATTTATAACCAGAGCTTTTGTTACAGCATCCAGTGCCAGACAAAACTTGCCTCATTTTGGGTTTCATTGCAAAACCAGGACTATAGCCACCTTCACAGAAATTTCTGCAATTCTTTTGGCAAGCTTGAGACAATTACTAGGCGGTGTTAGGACAATACATAGCTTAAGGTCAAGAGTCAGCAAAACCTCTTCAACTCCAAATTGATTTAGCTGTTTAAAAATCAAAAATAAGGAATTCTCTGCATTCAAAGCAGAATCAGCATTGAGTGGAGGGCTGAATCCAAAGATTGAAACCAAAGAAAATGTTTGTGTAAACCCCAGTGAGAATCAAAATAGCTGCATTTTGCACTGCTCTATTTATAACTCTATAATTTTAAATGGTAAGACCAAAAATAGTCATTGCAATATGTCAGCTCAATGTATTTTTTCTTTCCAAGAGATGTAAATCAGTCTAACTTTTTTTTTTTTGGTAGAGAGTAGTAAAATAAATAACAAATAGTTTTCCAGATAGTTTTAGAGGGTTTTTTGTTACTAAAGTTTTAGTCCTTTGTGGCAGGAGTTCCTGGCATCTGAATATGGCCTTTCCCTCATCTGACTTCATTTAGGATATACATCTATCAAGGGACTTTCAGAAGTATGTAATGATTCAACAAGGCAGCTAGTTCAAGTGGGGGATAATTAGGCTTTCACCCTCCCCTTCACTCCGTGCCACTGTTTTTCCTCTCTCCATCTCCATTGTATCCTTAAAAGCAGGGGATCTGCAGCCAAGCATTGCACGCTCCCCACAGCCAGCAGCTTCCTCTGAAGCTGCAGTGCATAATTACAACCAGCTGCCAAGGGCTGCTGAGAGCAGGACAAGCAGCACCTTCCTGCCCAGACAGTAACCCCCAGGCTTTGCTACGTGGACACCCCCAAGGAGGCTCCCGCACTCTCGTAGTAAAAGTTAAGAGAGAGCAACACACACACACACCCCCTTCCCCCGTACCAACAGAGATACTAAAAGGACAGGGTATTTCAGCCTCCCTCCCTCTTCTCTCCTTCCCCTAAATCCATTTGTTTAAAGGGAAGAAAGCCTCCTTCTGCGGCCCCTGCTGCTGCTGTGTGTGACCCGCTACCGTGCTGCTCTGAGGCCGCCTGACACGCACGCTGCTCTTCCCCCCTGACTGACAGGAGGTACGGCACACGCCGCAGCAAGCTTCATCGTGAACCTGTGGAACCGACAGTGACAGCAAATGGAGATTAAGACTTTTTTTGAATTGTATTTGCTCGCTCCTGTGAGCTTCACCTGCAGTGCAGGATTTTATCTTTTAAAATGCAGAATCCTTGCTGCCAGTCATCAAAGTTCATGGTAAACCTAAACAGTATCCTCAGGAGTTTGAGACTCAGGGACATCAGGTATACACAGATGGCGCAAATTGCCAAACGATGTTTTGCAGTTACGTAGCACTAAGATCACAGAACACTTATGTGCTGATGAACTCTGTCTCTTCAAATCAAATTTATACCTAAAGAAAGCAATACCAGATGCATTGAGCATTTTGCTCAAAACAACAGAAAAATCTGTGACGGAGTTGGCAACAACAAAACTTGCATTCTTATCCTTACATCGTGTTAGGATTACAGAATTATAGCATTCAGATAGTAAAACTATATTATATATGGAACTGTAGACTCAACCTGTATAGACAGGCAGATACAGCTTACGTGAAAGAATCCTGTGCCAAATGAAATCACGCTGGGTTTTCTCTTACAGGATGCTGAGCTTCACAAGGGTATGGGAGAGAGCTCTCGTGAGGCTTCACAAACAGAAATTTCTGCAAAAGGAGGAGAATACAAAGCACCCCATAAACCCATGGCATATACAGTCAGGGCTCTTGGGTAGATGCATCAGTATTGGCTGCATCCATGTGCAATGGCTAATAACAGTAAATGAAAGTATCAGAAGTGCCCAAGTGATTTAGGAGCACAGCACACATTATCAGAACGGATTTTACACTCTGGGAATATAAAAACTCGGCAGTAGGGTTTGGTGTTTATATCTTTCTTTTTTCCTTCCTTCCTGGGTGGAAGAGCACAGTCAGAACAGCAAATGAAATCGTCATTCCAAAGTCATGATGGTTTTTTGTGCCGTAATACGTAGCTGTATGGGAATCCTGCCAGGTTCACTGTTTGCACTTTCCCCACGGGTGTAAACACGCCTCAAACACTCCAGCTTTCAGGCTGTACTTTCCTTTTGCACTAGCATCACCTGTACAGCACACACGCTGGCCTTTCTCTGCCTCTTATTGCACCACCAGGGGAGCATCGCATCCTCCTCGCTTCTCGGGCTATAGTTTTGCATTATGTTGGCTTTGGCACTAAAATAGGCTTAAGAAATTGCCCTCCGCTGCTTGCCTTGCCCAGTGTTTATCCCGATTCATTTCACTGATCCCATTCCAGCTTATCCCATGAACACTCGCAAAAGAGGGAAGCAAGGGGTGGTAAATTGTGGTAAAAAGAGGGATGAATGAGCAATGAGCAGATGGATGGAGAGGAAAGTGGTAAACTTTAAACCATCTTTGCTGTTGGAGAATGTACAAGGAAAAAATGTTCTCAAAGAGCTTGGTTATTGGTAAATCAACTTTTCTCCTTTGAATGCTTCTCTCTATTACACATACTCCACTTTGCGATTTCAAAGTAGCGACCAGAACACTTGGAGTGGCGTCTCAGAGCCTTAAACAGACTGCCTAAGTTTCACTTTAAGCTAAGGCAACTGGGAGAGCAAAGAAGAATGGAGGCATGAGAAAAGCACACCACAGTAGAGCACAAGGAAAGGAAGGGCAATGCACGTTCTACAGCAATGGAAAAAAAAAGAATACAAATCCAAGTGCTTGAGGTACACAAAGGTGTACACAAAGAAACATACTTGGAAGAGAACTGGAGGAAGATGTGCCCTGTCCAACACAAGAGCCCAATTCTGACTGCTGTAAAGGCGGTTGTAATTTATGAAAGTCGCACAGGTAGCACAGGGAAAAGCGCACACATGAACAATGCCACTTTGGTAGCATTTTGCACTCACTGTGACCTGGTGTCAATGATGAGTAAGCAAAGTGGTGAAGTAGCAGGAGAGGCCATATAGGCATAAACATACACAGCTGGAGTGCCTACTTCTTTGTTCTGCCTTTTCAATTTCTGATAACCTTCTGAAACTTAATTCCTTATTAGTCTTCTTTAAGATTAATCAAAATTTCCATTTTTCCACCTTCAAGGATGGGCTCACACACCTCAAACAAAATTCTAATCTTGACTTTTCATTCTGAATGTTTTCTTGAGCAAGAGCAAGCTCAGCTGACCTTCTCATTCTGGGCAATTTGCAGCTCCCAGTGACTTAGCTATAGGATTTGCTAAAGGAAAATTTTTAGGCTCCTAACTATGAACAAGCTTAATATACGAACAAAAATGTTTAGGCTCTCATACACCTAACATTATAAAGCAGTAACAATTGAGCATTGTCCCGGTTTCGGCAGGGATAGAGTTGGTTTCCTTCCTAGTGGCTGGTACAGTGCTGTGTTTTGGATTATGGGATGGGAACAAAGTTGATAACGCACCGATGTTTTAGTTGTTGCTAAGCAGTGCTTACACTAGTCAAGGACTTTTCAGCTTCCCGTGCTCTACCGACTGAGAAG
>NW_008794447.1:3656087-3660351 GCF_000699145.1 Aptenodytes forsteri
TATTATTATTATTATTATTATAATTTTATTTCAATTATTAAACTGTTTTTATCTCAACCCACGAGTTTTTCTCACTTGTGCTCTTCCAATTCTCTCCCCCATCCCACTGCGGGAGGGAGTGAGCAAGCGGCTGCGTGGTGCTCAGTTGCCGACTGAGGTTAAACCACGACAAGCGTGCAAACTCAGAGGACATTGTCATGTAATTACCACTCTGTTGGTGCCAGATCCGTGCTTTTCCAATCACATCACAGAATCACAGAACAGCTGACGTCAGGAGATACCTCTGGAGATTATCCACTCCAAGTCCCCTGCTCCAAGCTGGTGGCTCAGAAGTGTGTTCAGCTGTGTTCCGAATATCTCCAAGGATGGAGACTCCATGACCTTTCTGGGCAACCTGTGCCAGTGCTTGGTCACCCTCACAGTGAAAAGCCTTTTTTTTTAATGTTTAAATGGAATGACTTTTATTTCCATTTGAGCCCATTGCCTCTTGTCCTGTCACTGGATACTATTCACAAGAGTCTGGCTCCATCTTCTTTACATCCTTCCATCAGATGTTTAGATAATTTATGTATAAGAAACCATGGTGTAGGAAAAGGTCTACAAACACAAGCCTAAAACACGAAAAGGTCTTCACTTCAGTCTTGACACATAAAAATATGCCCCGCTCCCATTTTGCTATCAATATAATTAAAGTTGCAAATTCATCATCTAGCTGTTTCAGCGAGGATTCTGTTTATCTGCTTTACTTGTGTATTCTCTGTGTCCCTCTGCCTGCTCAGTAATCACTGGGATTATTTGATAGCAACTAAGTTATTTTATGTTGTTGTGGTTTAGCCTCAGCCGGCAACTGAGCACCACCCAGCCGCTCGCTCACTCCCCCCTGCAGTGGGATGGGGGAGAGAATCGGAAGAGTAAAAGCGAGAAAACTCGTGGGTTGAGATAAAAAGTTTAATAATTGAAATAAAAATAGTAATAATAACAATAATAATAAAAGAATATACAAAGCAAGTGATGCACAATGCAATTGCTCACCACCCGCCGTCTTCTTCCCCCAGCTTTATATACTGAGCATGACGTCACATGGTATGGAATGTCCCTTTGGCCAGTTGGGGTCAGCTGTCCTGGCTGTGCCCCCTCCCAGCTTCTTGTGCACCTCCAGCCTTCTCAGTCGGTAGAGCATGGGAAGCTGAAAAGTCCTTGACTAGTGTAAGCACTGCTTAGCAACAACTAAAACATCGGTGTGTTACCAACATTGTTCTCACCCTAAATCCAAAACACAGCACTGTACCAGCTACTAGGAAGAAAATTAACTCTATCCCAGCCGAAACCAGGACCTATGTTTACAAATATACCAACTTGGTTCCAGTTAAAAACTTCTCCTGTTTTATTTGTGTGTGTGAAACAAAAGTCCAACTCTGACTAAAGACAAGCTGCAAAACTCTGACCAGTCAGCAACCTATCAGTCAGCAAACTATCTTTTAAGCACTTGATGAAAGCAACAAAATCCTTTAATCTTATTTTTTTAAAGTGTGATACAAACCAGGGAGTTTCTCATTTTTAGCAAAAGAATGAAAGGTAAATTTCTATCAAGATTTATACATGTACCAGCAAGTCTTTCCAGACAGTCTAGGAAAAATCGTCAACAGTGTTGTCAGACTTCAGAAAAATAATGAGTATCTTATTTCAACAAATGTGATTTGATCACTACATCCAACCTTCATGAAAGAGAAACGCAGTTGCAGGTTTGGGGCCTCTTACCCTTTCCCCCAAAAAGCTGACAGTTAAAAGCTTGTAAAAGCTGATAGAGTTTTAAAATCAAAAGTTTGCAACTTTCAAAACACCCCTTATCTCCAATATCCTCACATTCCCTTCCTCCAAGTCATTTCTGGAGAAAACGTCCCAGTGGTGATCATGACAAGGCTTTCTGCTTGAAAGCATGATTTTGTTACCTTCAAATTCTACAGAACTGTTCATCATACGTTCACTGAAAATTTGTTCTTGGCTAACTGTTTTCCTCTGTTAGGTTTTGCTCTTAGCAAAGTAAAACAGCTATTGCAGTTTTGGCACAGCAGAGTAGGAAAGATTTTTTTTTTTTTACGCTCCTTTTGCATCATGAGCAGTTATTAACTTGCCCTGAAATGAGAATGTATTAGTATGGTGTAGGAGACAGTTTCTGGCTAAATTTGCAGGCCTGGTAATTAGAGATAATCTTTTATTTCTATCTGTACATCTTTGAAAGATAATAACCATAGTGCCCAATGACAGCATTTTTACAATTTTCCTTCAGAGAAAAACTGCAATTTCAGGCCTGTTAATCATGAAAAAGTCACTCTCATAAAAGTCACTCTCAAGAAAATGAACATAAGATAGAAGTGCAACGAATATAGCAAAAATCCTTCCTATCCTACAGGCCGAAGTAGAGGTGGTGTAAGACTGTAAAGACACAGGCTAGGCACGGATAGCTGTTCTGATTAAGGGACAAAGCATTAAGAAAGAACACAGCTTGTTAGAGATGTCAATATCAAATAGTGACTGGAATTACTTAGAATGGTTCAAGGTAATAAATCTTCAGCAAATGGAATGTACTTAAGAAAGGAGAAATTTAGGTCAAATCTCAGGAAAAGATTTCTAACGGTGAAGTACAGAAGGTTGTGGAAGATTTGCCTGAAGGAAGAGACACAAGGCATATCCCTGGAGACTTTTAAAACAGCACTGGAAAAAGTACTGAAGCATCTGGTACACAATAATCCTACACCAGGAAGGAGAAAGGCTAGATCATCTAACTGGGCTTTTCCATCTCTGCTTTCTGTGATTCAGTGGTAATTCCACTGGCCAATTTTAGTTTCAAATACAAAAATCCAACATCAACTGCAAGCATCCCCTGTTGAGTGCAAATGCTGTAGAATAACTCACCTCTTCACCCCAGTACAGAATGCGAATGCCCTTCAGAAATGAAAACAGATCGCATGTTTTAAGTTACTTTTATTTGAATTTGTCTGCATTATGATGAGAAGAAAACACACTAAAAATGCGAACAGCCATTGTGTTTGTACTTATAGCAGGGATCAGATGCGTTCAACCTGGGTACTCACATGAAAATTTCCAATTTTTGAATGGAAATTGTACAGATACTGTTTAATTGAGGTAGATTCTGTAGGTACTATTATAATGCTGCTCAGCACGAGGAAGAGTGATAGAATGAGATTCTGTGAACTTTCAAAGGCAGGCTTACACCTTTCTTACTTTCTGCTTTTTTTTCAAGCTGACGCTGAGGGAATAAAGAAAAAAAAATTATGTGGTATATCTTACATGGAGTCCTCTGAAAATCTTATTCTTTTCACTTAAAATAACCACTAACTGGTCTTGATCTCAGGTTTAGAAAGAGCTGCAGTTTATCTGCCCTTCTGAAATCCACAAAGACACATGCTGTTCTTCGAAAGCTCTTGTTCTTTCACAGTTGATCACAGGTGAGTAGCAAGGACTGGGCCAGCAGTCCCTCTAAACTTCATGGAACAGGTGAATTACATAAATGGTACTAAAAGTGAGTAAGGGTTGTAGGACTGGATGAAGATGTATTAACAAAAAACATGCAGAGAGTGCATCTGCATTACCGTTTCAGTTTGTATGAGGAGCGTGCTTTTGAAGAGATTTCTCCTGATTGTTTCATCCTGGCTGGTTCATGCCATGGAGCAGTTTGAAGCTGGATTACTTCCAAATTAAGCTAAACTGGAAGATGTGTTCCAGCCATTACTGGACATGCAGTCCACTGCTCCAGACTAGAGCTAGTACAAAGCAAAGCATCCCGAAACGCATATAGCATGGTCCTCAGCACCAGCTAGGTTCACTGTACCGATCCACTCCCACTGCATCACACTACTTGCTAATGCAGATGTAGCCGTAACCCCTCTAACAGCCCCCTTCCCAAAACTGATGGTCTAACAGGACTGTTAGGAAACTAAGGGAGAACCTGGAGCAATACCACGCACACTAGACGTCTGGCTCATCAGTGACGACGTCTTTTCTATCTCCTTCCGTCCTAAAGCAGGTTCTTTTCGTTATTTCAGCACTTGCACTAACTCAAGTCGAAATCCTGTCGGATGGGTTTACACCCAGCACGCCCACCCGATGCACCGGGGAAAAGGCATACAGACGCCCCCAGCCGTTTCACCCTTAGATCACCAGCAGGCCCACTCCGGCCAAACACGCCGCCTCCATCGCAGCACCGTGACTCGCACCGGTCCCCACCGGCGCTCCAGCCAGCTCC
>NW_008794447.1:3660906-3661389 GCF_000699145.1 Aptenodytes forsteri
CCCGCCCGGCTTCAGGCCGAGAACAAGGCGGCCTAACAAAACAGTGCCACCGGCCTACAGCCGCAGGGGATCTTTAAGAGAAAGGCGCCTGTAAAGGTGTCTGTATTTCACATCCCGGCTTTGTGAACTTCTACGCTTACACTTGGATCAGTGAACTCCGGTGCAGTGACAGCTACAGCTGTCACCTACCCGCGACAAACTCTGGGTGGAAACTCTCTGATCTTTCCATAGCAAGCTTCTGAAGTATGCTGCCAGGGCGTTAAAGACGCGATCCCCAGAAGAGGAAGCAGCGCGCCGGTAACGCCAGGAAAATCCTCTGTCACAGACTGTACTTTCTTTGCAGGGCAGGACCAGGCCCGGGAGCTCAGGTACCGCACCTGGACAATCGCCACCTAAAGCTTCCTGCAGCTTCAGCCTGCGAGGGGGCCACAGTACTTGAAACAGCGGCCTAAGAGCCGCTAAACGTTCCTCGCTTTCAATTCC